>NC_061869.1:9171146-9411220 GCF_907164915.1 Impatiens glandulifera | reverse complement strand
TCTATCTAGAACCAGAGATGCGTATTCTTCTAAACCCGCCGTGAATATTACCAATTCAAATTTCTGACTCAGGGTTTCGAGTAATTCATCCACGAACGGACGTTTAGAAACGTAGAACTTCACTTGTACACCGTTGATTATAGGACGTACGATGAAATCGAAGATGTGATTCGGTAGATGTGATGTGGAATGGATAAGGGTTTCGTCTAGATCGAGAAAGATTGTTCTTTTTTCAGATTTTGGTAAGGGGAGACGACAGAAGTTAAGGGTACGACAGGGGAAATCTATGTCGCTGGAGATTTGGGGAAGGACTTTGTAGCCGTGCTTTTTAGGGCTTTTCTTTGCCGGAGTTCCGCCGCCGATGTGACTTAGTTTGGAGAAGATCTTGACTATGCGACGGTGACAGGTGTTAATCGAGGCGGAGACGATGGAGGATAATGTGGTGGCGGATTTGATGGGCGATGTTTTCTTCCATCTTTTGTTTCGTCGGTCCTTGATGGACTTCACCGGAGATTTTTTGAAAATCTTCGACACCATTTTCCGACAAGAGACAGAGAGACAAAATGTAGAAAAGGGTGTTGGGTTGAGGTGTAAATTTAAGATAAATTCAAACGTTGTTAGATGTATTTAAGAATGGTTGTAACGGTCAAAATATTTGGAGCCGAGCCGAGCCGACAAGCCAAAAAAGATAACGGAAAGAAATGAGTGTGATTTTGAAGATAATTCATATATTACAGTTTTTATTTTGTTGGTGACAGTATAAAACAGCTAATATCATATTTAAAATAAGAGGCCGCCAAATATATTGAAAAATCTAAAATTAAATAATAAATGTTCAAAACTGGAATTTAAATTTCAAATAATTTGAGATTTTGTGAATATTGAAAAGTTAATTTAATAATGTGATTTGGTTTTGAATTGTTACCATATTTTGGTTGGTTAACTTGAACAAAGAGTACACAATTTTCAACCTTACCATCACTATTGGTGAAATGTCAATTTATATCATTTTCAGAATTAAAATTGTTGCTAAATTAATTGGGTATGATATTTTTTTTTATTAAGCAAGTGAATCAATGAAAATAACTTATCAACATTTTCATATCAATTTCAGAATAGCTTCATATATTCAAATCAGTCTGTTTTCTTATTTTAGATTTGTTACCATATCTACTACAAATTTATTGTTTGGAGAATAAATTATTGTCATTTTAAGATATTATCTACAACTAAAGTCTCTTTTATAATGTGATTCTGATTATTAATTTAGAATATAATTTTATTTTTATAATTTAAAAAAATATTATAATTTTGAACAAAAAAATTAGTACATCTTTTTATTTATTTATTAAAAACACTTTTTTTTTTATCTTGAACTGAGTTTAAATAAAAAAAAAATATAGTTTTAAATTAATATCAAACTAAATTTTTTTTCAAAATATTATTTCATCTAAATTCATATATGAATGAGATACTTGAAAAAATAAAAAAATAAGTTATTTTCAAATAAATTTACCTATAATTTATTGATAAAATTATTCTCAAATTGGCTCATCATCACCTAATTAATAGGAATCATAGCTATTTTGTTTATAGAAAATAGAATTTTCATTAGTTAAAAAATATGGACTTTAATAAATAATTTGGAGTGGAACTTAAAAAAACATACATCAAATTAAAAACCAATACTAAAAGAGAGCGAGACAAAAACCTTTCGATTTAGTTGTGCTTTGATGTTCTGAGCAACAATACACTGAGATTCATTAGTGTCAATTTTCTCATTTCGACCATTAAAATCTCGCAAAGACAACCATGACCACAACAAAACACTCCTCCATTAGCATAACAAAGATGAGATTAAAGAGGGATCAACCTTCACTAGCAAGAATAAATATAAAAGAGGTAACCATATTACATGATTAAAAAACCCTAACAATTACAATCTTTACTACATTTTTTTCACTATAAACAAACTTACAATTCATTCACTCCAGGTAAAGTTATTACAAACTAAAATTGCAATATTTTTTATGTTTTGAATGGAATCTACGTATATGGTAGGGTAAAAAACTCGTGTTTCGTTTGAATTAACGATTTATCTTTCTTAACATCAATTATAAATTGAATTCAACAATCTAATATGTTTAAGAGAGGAGATGAGAAAAGAATTTAGGCTACTCGCTAGAACGAACGAGAAATGTCAATTAAAGTTCATGAATTATGTGAGAGATAAGAAAGGGAATCTATGCTTTTAGTCATTTTATATTTCAACAGTAAAGAATTCAGCTAAGGGTATAGGCCTCCAAGAATCACACATGTTACAATTAATTGGGTGAGGTGGCCAAAAGGACCTGGCCAAAATTAAAAAAAAAATAAAAATTCAAAAACTGATAGAAAGAAATAGTCTAATAGAATGAAATACAATGGTAATTATAAAAAGAAATAAGTTTTAGATCAGATGTCTCAATGCCTCCACGCGTCACGTACACCTCCATCTAATCATGTACATGTTGTAATATTACTTCCCTTTTAACACATCGACATCCTCACCAACAAAAATCTAATCTTTTTCCCTTTTACCCCATTCCAAGACTTGTTCCGAGTGCTTGATGTTCAAAGTTTCCATGGCTTCCCACAAATTCTCTCCATCCTTATATTTGACCAATAGTTATTGTAACCCTCGAAAAACTCTTGTCCTGAAAAAACTCGATGTTCGAGAAATTTCAACTCAGTTTGCGTGTCGAGAATTATTTTTAATCAAATATTATTTTAAAAGATTTTTTAGAAATATGTCTCGACAATTTACAATTAATTATAATAATAATTAATTTGGATCAAATTCAAATAATCTTATAAATTTAAAAAAAAATCAAATTATAATTTGATTAAAGAAATCTATATTTTAAATTAATTATAAATAATTAATTTAAAGATTATTTATTTAAAAAGAGTCGGCAATTGATTTTTAATTTAAAATTAATACATTTATACGACTACAAACGCATTGACCATAGTTTCTTTTAGGTTAAGTGTTCGGTGATACTCGAAAAAGGCTTTCACATTATATTCTTCGTACCCATTAAAATATGTCTTTACTTTTAAAAAATTAGTTTTATTACGTTTTATTTAACTAATTATTCTTTAGGTCCTAAAAATGCACAGTTTATTCTTGTATTTAAAATTGTAGAATAATATTTAAATGTTGATACTTAAGATTGATGTCGACTGTTGATGATGAAAGTACCTGAAAATATCAATTTAATGCTTTAGGATATAAAAATAAATCCCAAACAGGCCCTTATCAAAATATTTTGAAATTGTTTTCCATTTTTCATATTTTTAGAAAATGGTTTAATGTTCCAAAATTAAAAAAATTATTTTGAAATTTAAAATCCCAACCAAACAGGTCCTAGGACCGACCCTCTCGATTTGGGGTGTCATTTTCCTTGGTCCTAGGCTAAAACCCTCGGTCATGGGTTGAGGTCCCTTAGTCGAGGTGCGGGAGATCTCGATCGGGTGCGGGAGGCTCTTAATCGAGGGCTAAGAATCCTTGGTCGGGTGCGAGGAGCTCTCGGTCCTAGTCTGGGAATCCTCGGTCGGATGTGAGGAGCTCTCGGTCGGGGTGCAAAGAGCTCTCGGTCGAATACGAGGAGCTCTTGATCGAGGTGCGAAGAGCTCTCGGTCCTAGGATAGGAATCCTCTATCGGATGCGAAGAGCTCTCGGTCGGGGTGCGAAGAGCTCTCGGTCATGGGCTTGAAATCCTCAATCGAGGTGCGAGGTTTCTCAGTTCGGTGTAAGGGAGGGTTCGATTTATTCGGTCCTAAATTGAATCTAGGTTGAACCCTCGGTTAGACGACAAGAGTTTGATGTTTTTGACAAGGGCTTTGATCCTTTGATCTAAGGGCATGAGAAACTTCGCCCTAGTCTCAATGATCATTTATAATATCATCTCGATGCATCATTTGATCGGGACGATATCCCACTTAACTCAAATAGTTTTGATGAAAAAAATGTGTTTTTGAGTTTTAAGGTTTGATGAAGCGTAAGGAGCTTGTCAATAACTTCTTATGCTTCATATGGTTGAATGAAATCAAAATATGAACACTGACTGTTCGTTCTAACCAATTTAAGAACTAAAATTTTTATTTTTTATTAAAAAATTAGTTTTTGATCAAACATGATTGAGATGGCTTGAAATTAGTTTAAATATGTTTCTAATATCTTTAGAAACATATATAAAGGTTTTTGGGTTGTTGTTCTTCTGTAATAACACAAAAATAGACACCCGAATTAAAAAAAAATCAAAATCAAATTTGGGTATTTCTGATTTACGTAGGTTGGTTTGGTTTTATTTCGATAGATAGCTTCCAAATGATTTTAGGATCGTGTCCAATCAATAAATCTGAAATTACACGGTATATGAAACTAGTCGAACTAAAATGTAAAAATTTCAATTCAATATTGTACATCGAATTACAGTATGATTGAAAGTTTAATGTGAGTTGGAGAACACTCCTGATCTCTCTTAGAAGTTTTGTGGATACCTAGATCCGAGCTTTATAGCTTTACACAGAATTTCAAAAATTTCAAAAAAAAATTTAAAAATCTTTAATGGCGGATTTCTTTTGGGCGTGATTTAGTGCTTGGGATTAGATTTATTGCCTTTGGTTGATCGACCAAGTGGCTTCCATTTAGTCAAAAGACCATCAATGGTCTTTTAATTGATATTTGGCTAGTTGCCCGTATAAGCAATGATGTTGCCTTAGGGTGTAGGTAAAATAATTATCGGAGTAGGGTGATCATTTCACCTTTTGAATTGAGTCAAAATGGTGGAGAAACGACAAAGTTCCATCTTTGAAAAATCAAAGATGGAACTGTTCTTATCCAGTTCATCGTCGCAAGGAAAAAGATAAACCAGATGAGAACGACGAACCTCCTAGAGTGCTTCAGGTTCATCAGTTGATTAAAGGTGCATCGCAAATCAAAGGATCGAATTGTTTGTAGGAGTGCTTTCTTGAGATTCATCAATGTCAATGCCACCTCTTGGTTCTTTTTCTGCAAAACTGAGCCATACCACGTTCTAGCGTCTCTTGAGAAATGAATTGGAGCTATCTCCACCTTAGTAGCATCGGCGGTGCAATCCACCTTGAAAAAATGTTCAGCTGAAATAATCCACCCTTCCACATCCACTCCACCAAATTTTGGGAAATCCACGTTCATCAGTCGCGTTGGATGAACATACTGTTTGTCTATAGGGGAACTGTTCGTGAGAAACATGCTGAATCATTCGGATTATCTGCAACAGCCTCTCGACTTGATAAAACATGTAGTTGTTCTTCAATGGACTCAACCTTGCCTTCCATCCATCTTTTTACTTCCTCGAGCGTTTGAGTGATTGTTGTCATGGACACACGCCGTGATTCATTATCCGATTGATGTCTCATTTCAACCATCGTAAGGAATGACGTCTCTAATACCAAATGATACATTTAAGAGGGAGGTAAGAAGAGAATTCAAGACACTCGCTGGAACGGATAAGAAATGTTGAGGTTCATGAGTTTTGTGAAAGATAAGAAAGAGTAATTATGCTCTTAGTCATTTCATGATGAATCCAACTGAGGATATAGGCCTCTATATAATCCCACGTGATTTTGTTACAATTAATTATGTGAGGTGATCAAAAGAATAAAGCCAAAATACAAATAAAAGGAAAGTTCAGAAACTAACAAAAAAAAAAAAAAAAAATAAAGAGTCTAATAGAAAAGAAATACAATCATAATTATAAAAAGAAATAAATTTTAGATAAGATGGTCTCAATGCCTCTACGTACGTCCTCCTCCCTCCGTCTGATAGGTACATGTTATAATATTTTAAAATTTTATTAAATTATATTTTGAAACATGTGATATTAATTATTAATTTTAAATTGAAAAAATATTTTTCTTAAATTAGAATATAAAATATTGAAGTTAATTTCACAACTTATTTTATTAATTTTTGCCACGCAAAACTTCTATGCTAGTTAGAGTTGTACTTTTTATTTTTTGGACATTTTTATTTTAAGAATTTATGTTATAATATAATCTTTAATTGTTGGTATTCTAAATGTTTGCTTCATTCAAATAATTTATCTTATTTATTGTTTGTTTCCTTGATTTGTTTTTTACTTTGCTTCATAATGGTTCTTTGTTTAGCTGAATGATTATTATTTGTTTCTTATCAGAACACCGATTAAAAAATTGGACATGATAAATACACCAGCTCGTGCAAAATCCCCTCACCCGTTTAATAATAAAAACAATTATCCTAATTCATATGATGCTAACGGATATACTCGATAAATTTCTTCTTTGTAAAACATTCATAATGAAGAAAAGAAACATTGTACCATTTTCAAAAGAAACATGTAAATTATTCAATATAAAAGTCACCCGGCTCCAAAGACTTGATTGCGTCGTAAAATCCCTTATGAGACGATAAGGAAAACGTCATTGTTATTCATTTGCGGAACTTGCAAGCAGTCTTGAACATATCAGCCGATGGGTCCCCAGCAAATTCATGATCCAACCAAGCGGAATACCCTCCTCCCAAATTGGTCACATTCTTATATCCCTACCACCATATATAAAGGCCAGGAATTCAATCTTAATCAATGTATACTAATTCATTATTTTTATTTTATGCTTTTTTGGGATTAAAATACAACTTACATTGTTAAGAAGATCAACACAAGCTTTGAATGATCTCCCTCCGCTATTACACCCCTAGTTAATGATCAAAATGATGTTACAAATTATTATAAGATGCAAAGATTTATCAAATTGGAATTGATCAACATTACCACAACTAATGAATCGTCTTTTTGAAGAAGTAAGGAAACTTGAGCAAGAAATTCCGGGTTAATGAAATTTCCTAAACAAGAAAAGATGGAGAATATATTGAAAGTCATGGTTATGATCATTAAACAATAATAGAACAAATTATGGAAAATTGAAATAAATGATACCATCAGGTGTCTTGAAAATGTAAGGGACATTCAAAGCATTATCAACATGTCCCCTACTAAACTCCTCGTTTGTCCTATCATTCCAAATCAAATGCGCCCAAATAGTAATTAAACAAACAAAAAATCGATGAAATTTGAATCGAGGTCGGGATTTGGAAGAATGAAGATGAAATTTGAAATAACCTGACGTCTAAATAACGATGACCCTCGACAAGAAGATCTTTGGCTGCAGAGACATTGACGGTAACCACCACATTTTCGGTCCTGCAAACAGAACTTAGCTAAACATTCCTAAGCTATTGATTACTTGTTTCCTCTTGGAAGAATAAAAGAAGATGAGCCTTACCTTGTTTCCTCCATGAATACTTTGGGATTTTCTTATGTTGGTTCCTTATTATAAGGTTGATACCTAATTGCATATATTGGTAACAAATGATTAATTAATTATACACTACTTAATTAATTAAGTGCAAGCAAATTAAGATGCATTAGACTTTTGGAAGTCAACCCAACTCGAAGATGCTATTTGATCCATTCAAGCATATTTTATTTTATGTAATAAGCATGTAACATAATATTCCCTTTTTATTATTCTTTAATACAAATTAATGTCACAAAATTATCATATAACAGCTATTGACAATGAGGTTTAAATTAAGATTACTAACTCCATTTGACCTTCACACACAAATATATTTAATTTATTGATAAGAAAACATCCTCCATTTTAATAAATAAATGAATAAATAGGGTTAACTTTGTAAAAAATAATATTTATTTATTTATTTATTTTAGAAACTAACCCAAATTTCTACGGTCATGACCTTCAGCTCAACTTAAGATATTTGAGAATAAAATCCGCCACTTTTAGTGTCTTAGACTTTAAGTTTTATCAATTAAGTTAATAATAAATACACAAAAGATTAATTCTTTTTTAAGCATTATTTAAATAACTTCTAAATCATAATCAATTTTGGCCTGATTTCAGTTTGGATTATTTAAATAATTCAAACAAAATCAATTATTATTTTCATACATCACATACTAAAATATTCTTTATTTAAAATTATTATTATTTTATTTATTTTATTTATATATATTAATACCTTTTAAATATTCTTAACAAAAATAATTATTACCTCCTCAAAATCATTATTTTTTTTCTTCTAAATTATAGAAAAAACATATAAGCTCTTGATATGTGACTTCTCTTACAAATAAAGTGTATGCAATCTATTAAATTAACTAAATGTACCGAATGAATTATGATACTCATAAAAAATTAGAGGAGGGTAATGAAAAGATTATTATCTATTTTAATTTAGTTATGTGAAAAAAATTGATTCAATTTTGTTTAAACGTTGAGTCCGTTTCTCCTATAGAGTGCGACTAATACCCGTGGATTAGCCCACAAACACACTTAACCATTTAACCAGGTGTAGAACTTGTCGTCTGACAGACTCGAACTCAAGACCTCAGGAAGACTGGAGATATCCACATCTTTTGACCACTAGGCTAAAAAAGTCAATGAATTGATTCAATTTTGTGTTTGTTTGAGAATTTGACATATATATTATATAAGTTTATTTTGTTTATTGTGATAATTAATGTCACAACTTGGTTGTGTTAGTTTATTATTTTGTTTAAACATGTAAACTTTTCTATTTTATAAAAATTAAATGTAGTGGAGACCATTTTGCATGACATATAAGGTAGTTAGGCTTCATCCATTTCTTCTTAATTATTTAGTTCTAGCAACTTGTAAGGAATTAAAGTATATATTTCCCTTTAGGAAGTCAAACACTCAATCCAACAAAAAAAAATGTTAATTTGACCCATTCAAATATTTTACACAATGTATAATAGTGATTGACAATGAGATTCTAACAACATCAAAAAAGGCATAAAACTAGTATTTTTGAGCAAAAATGCAAGTTTTTTGGATTGATAGATAACATTTTGTTGAGATTGCAACATCCATTAATTAAACAAGTTGAAAAAGGCTCAATATATATAAAAGTACTCCAATTAAATAAAATAGATTTATCATGATCATATAAGAAATATAGTATTATATTCCAATAATCTTGTTGTCATAAAGAGAGGGTTTCCACCAAGTCCAAGTTGCTATATCTTGTCATTTCCTTTCTTCTACACACACAACAATAATCATATATATAATATGGTCAAACAGATCTAATTCCATCTCTTTATACAAACAAATCATATGATCGATCAATGACAGAAATCCGTGAAGCAATAAAAGTTGAATTAATGAATGATCAGAATATTATTGTAGAAGAACATCATCAAGATATCCATAACCAGCTTCCCTTGTTCCAACCCGATGCAGACCATGAGCAAAGCGGCCTTAACTTATGTGTTAGCCTACCTTTCATTCAAAAGGTAATAGAATAATTCATATTTCTTTTTAAATGGATCGAGTGTGAAAATTCGAACCTATCAAATAATGAATGTCATGTCGTGAATGAATTAACAGCTGATTGCGGAGATGGTGGGGACATATTTCCTGGTCTTCGCAGGTTGTGCGGCGGTGGCTGTGAATCTCGAGAGAGATAATACCACTTCGTTTTCGTCGTCTTTGCTTGCCATAGCACTTACATGGGGAATTGCAGTGATGGTAATGATTTATGCAGTCGGACACATTTCAGGCGCCCATTTTAACCCTGCCGTTACTATTGCTTTTGCAACATGCAACACCTTCCCATGGAACCAGGTTCTATCTTCTGTCTTCATTATGTTCTATCTAGTTATTATGTTTGAAAAAAGATAATTATATCCGGTACAAGTTATGACATAATTTTAAAAGTATCAAACACAAAAAAAAATATCAAAATTTACATACAAATTGATATAAAAAAAAAAGACATTAATAGGAAATGAGGGACTTTTAATAATTTATAAAGGGTTAATAATCCGCTGTCCCATGGCATTTTCTAATGTCGGTCTGTTTTTTCAAAACACTTTAAAATCATATATAGAAAAAAATTTCATTAAGAGAGTTTTGAAGAATTTTAAAGAAGGGAGACATGCATTGAGACATATGGTGAGACAGACAAATCCGACCTCAACAATAAACCCAAATAAATCATGAAAATATCTAATAGCAATGATAGAGTTAGAGTTTAATAGAAGATAACAACAATAAATTCTTTTTTATTTTATATTTTGAACTCTATTTTTCATGTTATATTTTCCCGATGTTGTGCTTTGATGATTTTTTTTTTTGTTTGCAATAATCATTTTTGAAAAGAAAAAAAATCTTATGTGGATTCCATCATAAGAGATTTTATAGGTTACTCTCCTAGCTAACCATTTATGTCTTACATATAACAATTACATAATAGTCTTTGTAGTGAAGTATATATTTGTAAAGTTTACAAATAGACAATGGATGTTAACATGATCGAATTTCTTTGTAAACTTGCCTTCCTTCGTGCTCTTTTATGAGAAATAAATCTTAGTTAATCAATATAATTACATAATTAAATAACTAATTATTTCGTAACAAGACCTAATAGTTACATTTCTCAAACATTTTTTTCCCAATTCTACCACATTATTTCAATTCTCCGGTTTGATGCATGATATGATGGGCTGGGCATGCAGGTTCCGGGCTATATTATTGCTCAAGTTGCGGGATCAACCATGGCAAGTGGGAGCCTTATGCTAATTTTCAATGGAGGAAAGGAACTTAAGGATCATTTTGTGGGTACGATTCCATCTGGGTCGGATCTACAATCTTTGGGTCTCGAGTTTATAACCACATTTTACCTCATGTTCGTCATTTATGCTCTTAGCACTGATAACCGATCTGTAAGTTGATTTAAATAATTAAATTTGGTTTGAATATAGAAACAAATTCTTACAACTTTTTATTGAACTTTAGCACTAATAAATTTGATCAATGTGGATGCAGTCTAAAGTCAATGCTGGACTTGCAATAGGGGCTACAGTTTCAGCCAATATATTGTTTGCAGGGTTAGAATAATATTTTTCTACATCCTTGTATATCATTTATTTATATTTAATTTATTAAATTTTATTAAATTTTAAATAAAATTTAATAAAAATGCAGACCCATATCAGGAGCATCAATGAATCCAGCAAGGAGTCTTGGGCCAGCAATTGTATGGAGTCGGGGCAAAGGGCTATGGATTTACATGGTGGGCCCTACTTTTGGGGCAATTGCTGGGGCTTGGGTCTACCATTTCCTCAAATTATCAAATAGGTCCTTTTGTTTTACATTTGTTGATAAAAGACTCCAAACTTCATGGAAAGCCAAATGTAAATAAGCCAATTGTTTTTTAAAAGAATAACATTTTTTTATATCTTAAAATCTGAGTTTATTTTATCACTGGACCCTATATTATATATGTTCTTTGAAGACATAATCTTTAACATAAAATGTGCAATTAATGTTTTCAACTTCAATTAATTTGCAAACTGAAATTAGGTTAAATTGAATTGTGAAACAACTAAAAAAAATTTGAGGCCACTAGATTTGGACCTATAGTCTATAACTATCTAATAAATCAGTTAACTAATTATAATATATTTCAATTTTTCTTAAGAAATATATTAAATAATAACTTAAAATAAAATCGCTTTGTTAGGACCCAGTACTATCTTAATGCATTTTGACATTCCGTTTGGTAAATTCAACGTTGTATATGTATATGCTTGTTGTATATGTATATGCTTCATACATGTGTATGTGTGATAAGGTTATTGCGCCATCCTCTTTCGAAACACTTTTTAGGTTTTAGTATCAGTTTGAGCCTGAAAACGCAAAATATATATAAGTTTTATTTTAAAATGTTATGATCTACATGTAAATGTGTTTGAGAAGGTTAATACAAAATAACTAAAATCTCTCAATTGTAAGATCCCAATAGAAACATCATGTGTAGTCATTAGAGTAGTGATACTTTTTTTTAACATTTTTTTTTATAGATTTTATGTTATAATATAATCTTTAATTGTTGGTATTCTACTGGTGTTTGCTTCATTAAAATAGTTTATCTTATCCATTGTTTGTTTCCTTGCTTTGTTTTTTATTTTGTTTCAAAATTTGGTTATTAAATTGTTCGCTCAATTATTAATATTTGTTTCTTATCCGAATACCAAATAAAAAAATGGGCATGATAAATACACCCGCTCTTGAAAAATCCCCACACATTGAATAACAAAAAAATAATATTCTAATTCATATGATGTTAACAGGATAGAAAACAGATCCTGAACTATCAAAGTTAATCAACAAAACATATATAAAAACAATCAGTAAATTTCTTCTTTTTAACATCCATAGTGAAGAAAAAAAACATTATACCATTTTGAAAAGAAACAGGTAAATTATTCAATATAACATTGCATTATTTTGTGAAAAACATAATAGTTAATCATGTCATGTGATATTTGCAAGCAGTTTTGAACATATCAGCTAGCACATGATCCCAAGTAAATTCACAATGATCTAATCTTTTTTTAGATTAGAAAATTAAAATGTCAAACAATATATATATTTTTAAATATAGTAAGCTAATATTTTGAACTAATAAATTTTTTTAATAAAGAAATTAAATGCCGAACCATTTTTAAAAAATATTTAAAAAGTTAACATGCCGAACCAGTATTTTTTTGTTTAGTAAATTAAAACGTCGAACTGATATATTTTTTTCTTAATGAGAATCAACCTATAAACAAAAACTCTTGATACTTAAACTATTCTAATAAGTTTTGTATTCAAATATCTTAATAATATAAATAATATATATTTAAATTGTTTTTATTGTTATTTTTTTTTTCAAACATAAGAATTGAAATTGTATAATTCTAAAATTTTTTTAAACATGAGAATGAATTGTAATTAATATCAATTCTGGTTGAATTAAAAGTCTAATGACAATTTCAATTCTTAGTAATTTATAAAAATATATTGTTACATTTGTCTCAAATTTTTGTCGGATTGTCAACTCAAGTCGTGTATTAGCGAGACCACGATAACATCACTAATCATCACCACCACACCGTGACCTTGGGCTAGAATTTTACTTTTAATGAACTCCCAAAATGAGTTTAAATAAAATGGGTGTAATTTAATGTTAGTATAGACATGGCCGGCCTTGGGTAAGCCCAACAAATCCCCAAGCTAGGGTAGTCCACTTCCTATGTAGTCCAGTTCCTATGTAGTTCATTTAATAAAATCAACAAGATAAATTCAATATTTTTTTTAATAAAAATAAATCTAGTATAATGGTTTTGGTTGAAAATATGATTATTAGCTATGACCAAAAACTTATTTTTTTTTATCATTTCTTTTATTTTTCAAAATTTTCGAATAACTTATTTTTTTTATCATTTCTTTTATTTGTCAAAATTTTCGATTTTTTAAAATGGGGCAGGCCAAATCTTGGGGCAGCCCTGAGTATAGATATAGTTATTTTTTTTTTCTCATTCATTATGTTCTTTACTATGTATATAAAATTTTCATTATAAATATATTTTCAAAGCAAATTGAAACTATTAAAATGAAATTGAATATAAAATTAAACCGGACATTACTCTTTTCTTTTTCAATGGACAATTCTTATCAAAAAGATATTCTTATCAAAAAGATATTTCAGATTAATCACCTAATAAGAATAATCTTGTAGCATTGAGCACTTAAAAAGATTAAATTATGAACCTAATATCTTTGTTTCCGTTAGGCTAATAGTTTTTTTTAGCATTGAGAATGAGAATGCATTAAAAAAAATAAGTACATTATACTAAACAAAATTGTTTTGCTTCCACAAGTTTATAAATAAGGTGAGCAATTGATATATTATGTAATTAGTAATAGTTTCAGGAGATTTGAATATATTAATAAGTGATATACACAACAATAATAACAAAAAAAAAATATTTACCTTCACACGCTATAACATTTAAATATTGTTATTTCTTTTAAATGACATTCATCATCTCTCTTATATGTAACCAAACATTGATGACTCATAAAAGCAATATCATTGCCTCTTTCATTGTTCAATATTTCAACAAAATGCATTACTAACCCGTATTCTTTCGTAACCAAACATTTACTCTTTTTTATCTATCAACACGCACAATGTACCAGAAGGTTTGTTGAGTGTATGCGTGTTGATCAATAAAAACATAATAGATGTTTGACTGACGAAGGAATACAGGTTTGTAAATTGCTTAAGTTGCATTTCCTGAACAAGGATAAAGAGGAAGTGATATTGACTTTCATGAACCATTAGATACGTAAAACCATAACTATGCCTGAAAACACAAACTAGAGAACAATAGAGATACAAAAGAAATCTGTGGCGGCAGAAATAAGAGATGAAAGAGAAAATTAGGGCAAAACAGTGTGAGGTTTCCTTTGGGCTTGTGCCCTTTTATAAATAAATCAGTAGGTCAAAAATGTATATTTTAAAACAGTTTTTACACCTTACAATTTTATCAATTATTCAATATTAAGCTCAATCTCATATTACATGACAGATTAATTATTTTTTCAGGATTGAGTAAAAATTATAAAAAAAACCTTGATTAATTACTTATCTTCTTAAAATTTATTAAATTAATTTTAATTAAATTATTTTTCTTTTAATGATTAAAATTATATATTTAAAATACTTAATATTTATTTTTTCAATTAATATTACAAATATTAAAAAAAATGCTTAAAATTAATATTTAATTTAACAAAAAAATAGTTATTAAAAGATATACCTAAAATGTTACTGTAATCTTAATAGAGATTGTATGAATATATAAATATATATAATTTTCATTTAATTATATATATATATATATATATATATATATATATATATATATATATATATATATATATATATATATATATATATATATATGCCTAAAAGATTATTACCTAACTATTTTAAATAATAATATTATTTTATTAGTCATATAATTCTTAATAAAATAAATTTTATTAAATAGTATATATGTGTTTTATTGGGTTAATATTTGTAAAAATGTTTTTTTTTTAAAATAATTGAGTATTTTACTCTAATATATTTTTTAAACATTTAAATTAATAATTAATACATGTAAAAAATACATAATAATTAAGAATATAGTTTTTAAAATTCAGTGTCACGTTTAAATATTTATCAAAATCATCTAATCAAGTGAATAATAATACACAAGTTTAGCATGAAAAAATCGCTTAGAATATATATTTTTTAAAATATAGTTAATATTTTAGAAAATTTATTTGAGTTAGTTATTTCAGCACTAACTTTAATTTGAATAACTATTTATAATTAAAAAAAAATACAACCATAATATTGTATTCTTCTCTTGATTAATATGTACATATATAGTGAAGTGTTTTTGTGTGTATTTCTTTGGCAAGTCATGAAGTGAACATGTACCATTTAAAGTGCTTATACTTTGTAACAGTTTGCCAATTCTCTTAGTTACACCCTTAATTTATGTTATCAAAATCAATGGTTGTCTATTTAACTGAAATATTTATTTTTTCTATGGCAGTTTGTAGACTAAATATCAGGAAAAACCTAAGAATACTTGAGGATATGAAACAATTATCAAATAAAAAGAGACATTTGATTGCGAAAGAGGAGGAAGACGAATATGATTCTATTGTATCGGTTTTCATATAATATAATAATTGTCTGTAACAGAATTTGACTTGGAGATTCGACGGATACCTAAAAAAACTAGGACGTTGATCCAATTTTAAAGTACTATGCGATCTCGGAAAGCCCATTTTTTTTGATAACTCTACTCGTTACGGAATCTCAGGTGTCAAAGTGTGGGTTTCATATAATAAAAAAAAGGGACGTGTTACACCTATATTAGTTCGAACTTTCCCGAGGATTTTACTTTTATCTCCCCTACTACTGTGAGAAGGCAGCCTCGAGTACGAGTAAGGATGTCGATATCCTTGAAAAACAAAAACAACGTGACAATCGAATCAACCAAGTAAAGAACCTTCTTCAAACAAAGTGAACACTAAGACAAATGTGGTTGCTCACACCAGCTACAATGCCCCTAAACTTGTAAACGACAATGGAGGCATATACGGGGTCTAACTCTAACGATAATAAGAAGGCCAACCAACTTCACAGTGACAGCTCTAGATTGACATAAATTTTCTTGAACCAAATTAAAGAGGTGGCTACAGTTAAAAAACTTAAATTAAAAAGTTTTATTTTTATGCTAAGTATTTTTAGAATACTATTAATTATTTTAGGCATGAGTGGGATAACCAAGAGATATATATGGAAGACATATTTAATAGACATCATGATTTATTTTGACAATTGAAGAGACAAACATTTGAAGAGATAAATACTTTTCCTATAAAGATTTGTAACCATTCATATGATATGAATAAGAAAAAATACAATGCTAAGCTACATCAGACAATAACCTCAAATCCTACCATGGATGAGCACGTCTACTTAAGAACGAGAACAAAAAAAGGCGATCAAGACATCAATCGTGGATGCGACAAGAAGGAAAAGTAAGCCCCATCTAATGTGGAAACACAAAATGAGCAAACAATGATTGTGCTCTCGTGTTCGGGGTTGACATGGCAATCATCAAGGCCAAAATCAGTTCGCGTTCTACCAAACTTCTAGCTCATTACTTCTGAAGGATTTGAAGGATTTGAAAGTTAGATTGGAAGTGATCTACTATCCACATTTTTTGAAACACAACTTGACACAGATTTAACCAAACTATCTTGAGGATCATCCCATTCCACCTACTAAAGTAGTTGAGCATGAGGATGTGACTAAACCTTTTATTTCTATAAAAGGGACACGTGAGGAAGATAACTATACTGTTTCATTATTTCATTGTTTTAATTATAAGTTTACAATTTTTTTTAAAATGCAGATTTTAGACAGACAACATCCGTGAGATAAACCAAATTATTACATCGGGGTGGGTCTTATTTCAACTGAAACCAGGTCACCCAATACATTAAATATGTTTGGTGGAGGCATTTTGCAGTGGGTTAAAAAAACCTTATTTTAATTAATTTTGTTTTTACGATAAAAATGTGACATTACCCATAATTTCTTAATTTTTAATTTGATACACTATTTTCTTTATCCAATTTAAAAAAAGACAAAACTTACCTTTATATACTCTCGTTTTATACATAATTTTCTCCTTATTATTTTAAGCCCACCCCAAATATTTTTAAAGTCCACCCAACCTCAAATTCCTGAATTCGTTCCTGAGTTAGAGCATGGGTCCATCAAGTCCAAAACTTTTTCTTGGAGATTTTTCAGCTGAAGACGTGAAAGGAAGAGAAAGAAGATTTTGAAAAAAATATTTCAAAACTGAACGGAAAAAATAAAAGAAGACGAAACTTTTCTCAATGGAAAAGAATGTACTAAAAGCTTAACTAAAGTAATTCTTACTTATCTTGAATAATGACAAAAATAAATATTAAACTTATAACTAATTATAATCATCCAGGAAAGGGAAATATTATTTTTTTAACTAAAATAATGATGAGTTATTTTAAATGACAAAAGAAAATATTAAACTATTAATTAAAGTAATTACTATTTTTATTTATTAGCAAAAGGAAATGTCAAATATTTAACTAAATTAATGGCTATTGTTCTTCAATAGCAAAATAAAATATTAAACTTTCAATTAAATTAGTGACTACTTATCTTGAATAACAAAAAGAAATAATAAATTTTTAACTAAAATAGTAGATACTTTCCTACCATGACTAAAAAATATTAAACTTTTAGCTAAAGTAATGAATATTTACTTTCGATTACATCTGGAAATATAAATTTTTTTAATTAAAGTAATGGCTATCTATCTTAAATGATAAATAAAAATATTAAACCTTTAATTAAATTTATGGCTAGTTCTATTCTTTGACAAAATGAAATATTAAAATTATAAGTAAACTAAAGGCTACCTAACTTCAACAGGCAAAATAAAAAAGTTAGTACGACAGAACATACTCTGAAAAACAAGTCAAAAATATACTTTCTAAAAATCGAGTCACAAAACATTATCATAAAGAGATCGCATAAGTGATTAAAAATTTAACCACGGGTGGCAAAATGTTTCATTATTGGAACGTCGCAAATAATAGAAATAGAATGTTGCTCGTGGATAAATAAATTGTGAAAAATAATGACAAGTCAGATTCACATTTCACCCAAATTTTTGTAGTAATTTCGTTAATTTTTTAAAAACGTCATTGTTATTCATTTGCAAAACATGCCAGCAGTTTTGAACACATCAGCAGATGGGTCCCAGCAAATTCATGATCCAACCAAGCGAATACCCACCTCCCATATTGATCACATTCTTATATCCCTACTCAAAAACACAATTCAATCTTAATCATTTCTATATAAACATCAATATTTATCCATCTATGAACATAGTGAATTATTTTTTACGTGTGCTTTTAAGGATCAAAATAAAATTTACATTGTTAATTAAGAAGATCAACACAAGCTTTGAATGATCTCCCTCCGCTATTACACCCCTAGTTAATGATCAAAACGATGTTATGAATGATTTTAAGATGCAAAGATTTATCAAATAGAAGTTGATCAACATTACCACAACTAATGCATCGTCTTTATGAAGAAGTGAAGAAACTTGAGCAAGAAATTCCGGGTTAATGAAATTTCCTACACAAGAAAAGATACAGAATATATTGAAAATCATGATTATGTTCATTAAACAAGAATATAACAAATTATATATCTAAACTTGAAATAAATGATACCATCAGGTGTCTTGAACATGTAAGGGACATTCAAGGCATTATTAACATGTCCCCTGCTAAACTCCTCTTTTGTCCTATCATTCCAAATCAAATGCACAAATAGTTAACAAACAAAAAAAATCAATGAAATTTGTATTGAGGTCGGGGTTTGGAAGAATTGAGATGAATTTTGAAATAACTTGACGTCTAAATAACGATGACCCTCGACAAGAAGATCTTTGGCTGCGGAGACATTGACAGTGACCACTTTATTATCATCCCTGTAAACAAAACATAGTTAGAAACAATTCCAAGTCTGATTATTACCTCCATGGAGGAATGAAAGAAAATGAGCCTTGCTTTGTTTCCTCCATGTGTTTTCTTCTTTATCTTTCTTTCTTAGGACTTCTTGGTTCCTTATATTATAGGTTGACTTTGAACATTTAACACAAACAAAAGTACATGTACTTAAAATGCAATAATGTGTACTAATCCTAGGATTAATTAATATAATAGTTACATGCAATCAAAGCTCCATTAAACTTTAGAAAAGTCAACCTTACTAAAATGTTAATTTGAACTATTCAATTATTTTCCTATGTAATGCCAGGAAAATAAGAACCATTCGACTTCATTGTTTTATGACAAATTGTGTTTGAAATATTGTACAATAAAATGGAGAGAATTTTTCATAAACACAAAAAAAAATATTATAATGGGAAAAGGAAAAGAATTTTTCACAAGGACATGGATGATATGACAAATAATATATATCATATGCCATTATATTTAATATATAATAACCCATCTTTATGGTCATTTGATATCAGTAATATATTAATCCATGTAACCTTTTGATTAAATGAAACACCACTTCCTAATAACAAGGATAATAATTTCAATGTAATGAGATTAAGTAGATTGGAGGGAACAAAGACTAACGATATGTGTAGATAAGAGGTGGATATTTTCAGTTTCCTTGGGTCTTGGATTTGAGCATGTTAAACGGTAAATGTTGTGCCTAGTTACCTGTATTTGTATGCTATATGATTAATCCGTGGTCCCATTATTTTTTTAAATAATGATTTGTTTTCAATATAATTTATCTAAAAAAAGAATAAACATCATAAAAACAACATGAAACTCGTATATAACAAACAATTTCTCAAAGGGAAAAAACATCAAAATACCAGGAACAAACCTGATGATACAAAAAAACAAACAAAAAACCACTACTCAAACATCCTCAGGACAAATTGTGTATGACAACTATGATGTCCATTTGTACCATGAAGTCCATTTAAGACCATCTAGGAATAAAGAAAAACTTCAAGATAATAACCACATCAAGAATGTCATGAACTTTGTTTTATCTGCATTTGTTAAGCAACCCTTTTAATTTTTCTTGCACGACTCACACCTCATTTAGTTAAAACGTTATTACTAGTAGTAGAAATCAAATCTAAGACTCATTGACACTTGACCTACTCAAGGGTAAAAACATGGGATAGGTTATTTTTATACCATTTGCAAAACTATAGTGAACATCATCAATTCTTTTACAATGGTTGGAATCCATGAATGAAGAGATTATGATCGATGATTTAACCCAAGATCGTGAAGTTTTATTTTAAGCCTGGTTAAGAAAGTATCTTGAATTAACTCAAGTAATTAGCAATATAGAATTGATCAAACATATTCTAGATCTAGATAGTAATACAATATAAATTCAGCAATGATATTCTTGTATATGATGCATAAATGATATGATAAATAGAGAAATCATATTACTCTATCTAAGTTATTTGAATTATTTGTTTTCAGCCAACTTGTGTTTTTTTGTTATGTTCCTAAGCCAACTTGTTGAAATGCGGTAATATGCTTTCACAAGCCAGCCGGCCATGTGGAATTGACTTTTTCCCATTCAAGTTGTGCTTTAGACTTTTAATGATATATTTCACATGTTTCTATAAATAGAATAATTGGATTAGATTGAGATGAATATATATAAAAAAAAACTAATAATAGTCAAAATAATCACCTCCCTAATTTCATGAAATATTCCAACTTATCCTAATTCTATTATTATTATTTAAAATTATCTTGACCATTAACCCATAAAAAAATACTAGTTTAAGTTAAAACTAGTATTTAAAAATCAAATACCTCAATTTTGATTCAAATTAATGTGTCATAAATTAGGACTTTGAAATCTTTGTTATAGTTTTTTTTTTTTGAAAAAGTCCATATACAGTAAAAATGATAAAAATCGTATAAGCACAACACAAAAGCATGACATGAAGATAAAATAATAAGTAAAATAGAAAACGTTACTCAATAGGTTCTCGAGCTCAAAAATCTTCGAGAATAATAATTATCTCTCCGACGAACTCTCCGAAATTAATAACAGAAAGCATCATGATAATAGAAAATATGTAATAATTTTTTTTTATAGAATATTCTCCAACTTAATTACTTTGAACAATTGACTAAATTTTTTCTTTTGTGTGGGTTGGCAAATTTGAACTTTTTTTTTTAAATATTTTTTTCATTTCCTTCCCCTGAAAGTAACTGAAAGTAATTATTGAGATAAATATGGATAGTGTCTAAAATTTAACTCCCTTAGTATTTCAGTAGTTAAATTAAAATAATGACTTTTTAAAAGTCAATTTTGGTATCTTTTCAAGATTAAGACATTATTTAGATTATAATCAAAATTCCAAGGACCATTCTTTTCTATTTTCCAACCATCCAGAACGCGTGATCTCAGTTCACGGGTAATAATATATAACCGCCATTGGTCAGCTCCAAGTTCTTCGCTGCAAAGAACTCTAAAATCTCTTCAAATTCTTCATTTCTGCTTGTTAAATCTATAACTAGGGTTTAATCAGACGAAAATTGACTTCATTTTCGATCGGAGATGGATTCCAGCGCAGTGACGACGGCAATGAGATTCACGTTAGGTAGACAGTCATCTATGGCGCCGAGTTTCCAGATCAGCGATGAATCTGAGGAATTAGTGAGCGTTGATGAAGATGATATCGATCCAGGAGTCAGACTGATGTATATGGCGAATGAGGGAGATTTGGCTGGAATCCGTGAGCTATTAGATTCGGGATTGGATGTTAATTTCCGAGATATTGATGATAGAACGGCGTTACATGTTGCCGCTTGCCAGGGTTTCAGCGATGTTGCTGAACTGTTATTGGATAATGGTGCAGATATTGATCCTAAGGATCGTTGGGGAAGCACGGTAATGTTCTTATCTATTTCTGTTGATTTCATCTGCTTTGAAAAACTGTTTATGTTACTAATTTGAAAATTGATGTTATGCATAGCCGATTGGAGATGCTATGCATTATAAGAATTATGATACAATAAAACTTATGGAGAAACATGGCGCAAAGCATCAGGTATGTGCTTAATTCGGCTAAAGAATTAGCAATTCATTTTTAGTATACTGATTCCTCGGTTTGATCAATTAGGTGATTTCCATGCATGTCGATCATGGTCCAGTACCAGAGTATGAAATAAATCCGAATGAACTTGACTTTACAGAGAGTGTTGATATAGCAAGGGTATTATACATTCTTCACAACTTGATCAATAAGAATCCTAGAAGTGATGAAACTTAGGAATGACAGCATTTCTATGACTGAATCTTGAATGTTTATATGTTAGGGAACTTATTGTATTGCATTGTGGCGTGGAATTCAAGTTGCTGTGAAGAAGTTAAGGGAGGATTTGAGTTTTGACGCAGATAAAGTGTGAGTTGGATAACTCTGTCGCAATTTCCCCCGTGTTTATAGGAAGTAATTGATTTTTCTTCCTTGTTGTTTTCAAGCAGAAGGGCATTCAGAGATGAGCTTGAATTGCTTCAGAGGATTCGACATCCAAATGTTGTCCAGTTTCTGGGTGCTGTTACTCAAAGTAGTCCAATGATGATCGTGACAGAATATCTTCCCAAGGTTATTATCTATTAATTTTAAGATAAACTAACGAGATTTGAAGAAAAATTGAATATTTCAGATGGATTAAATTTCTGTTTTATGCCTGCTTTAGATAGAAGATTCAGAACAATGTCTTAGTAACTGTTAACATTTAACTGTAACTCTTCTAAATGATTAACTTCTATGACATTTAATTTATTTTTTTCATGGTATTATAGGGTGATCTTCGTGCATTCCTAGAAGCCAGAGGACCTTTAAAAGTCAGAAGTGCTGTGAGATTTGCGCTTCATATTGCAAGGTTTGTTATTTTACTGAAACAGAGGTTAAAAAAGGAAAAAAAAATTTAACAAGGAATGGTCATTAATTCTTGAAATTTGATGATTGTTTCAGGGGAATGAATTACTTGCATAAGAACAAACCCGAAGCCATAATTCACCGCGACCTTGAGCCCTCGTAAGTTGAAGTTTGTGTCTTTTTTTTATTGGGAAAACTGCTGAATGACACTTTATTAATACCCAAAGAAACATAACAAAATCAAAGAGTTTTCATTTCTCGGGTATCAACACATGCTTTGAACCCACAATTCAAACAAACATTCATTAGAATACAAATCAATTTCGCATTCATTACAGAGAAGTCAACTCTGGTGAGTATTTGCAATTAGTGTCCATCTTCTAATGAGTTTAGTGAAAGACCTCTAAACTTGATATCTTTCCAAACTTCATTTTCATTCCTCCTCCTCGGCTTCAGAAAAACTCGAGCATTCATTCCTCTCTTTCCATAGTTCATAAACCAAGGCATCAAAGAAGTATCTGAAAAGATCAGAAAATAAACTCATCTTGACGATCCACTCTTTAATCTCTTCCCAATTCCTGTGTCTTTATTAGCTCCTAGAAATGGTTGATAAGATGTTGGTTTCAATTAACAGGAATATTTTGCTGGATGATTCTGGGCATCTGAAAGTTGCTGATTTTGGAGTTAGCAAGTTTTTAAGAATCACAAGAAGAATCAAAGAAGAAGAAGAAGACAAGCCATTGAATGGTCATGACTCCTCATGTAGATATGCTGCTCCAGAGGTTTTAAGAAAGGAGGAATACGATACAAAAGTGGATGTTTTCTCCTTTGCTCTTATTTTACACGAGGTAAGAAAGAAGGTTTAACTTTTCATTCTCATCATCATGAAAAATGGCTTTCCTTAATCAAATTTGAAATATCATTTTAGATGATTGAAGGCTGTCGTCCATTTTCTAGCAAAGAAGACAATGAAGTTTCTAAATTCTACGCTGCAAAAGGGCGACCACCCTTTAAAGCTCCGGCCAAGCATTATTCACATGGACTTAAAGAGTAAGTTTGATTGACTTCTTTTCATTTTATAGAGCCTATTTCTAAAACTACAATCTGTTAAATGTACAGCCTGATTGAAGAATGTTGGAACGAGAAACCATCCAAAAGACCTTCATTTGAGAAAATCATCCTCAGGCTTGAACACATTCAAAGGAGCCTCGGTCACAAGAGGAGCTGGAAGGTCGATAATCTTTCTTTATTTCTACATGAATTAATATTGAAACAGATCTTTAAAACTCGGAATTGAATGCAGGTTAGAACCTTGAAATGCTTCTACCAGGACAACGGAAGCATTGGAAGCCACGGAAGCTATTCATCGCGTTCATCTTGAAGCTCGAACTTTATAAAGATGGCAATGGAATTGTAAGATATCGATATTATCTTGATCTTTTTAGTGTTGATTGATGTGACCAGTCATGTATTCTTTCATATATAATTGTAGAAGGAAGGGTATTCAAGTATTCTTTTGTGTACATTTTATAATTCATTGTTACAAAACATGTATCTTAATTATGATCAAATGTATCCTATGTTATATAAACTTTTTTTTAAAGTTCATTATTAATAAAATGTTTATGAGATTGCAGTATAAAATTATTGTGTTTGTTTTTATATTTTCATCCAAATATAATGTGTATTTTTGTTAGCCCAAATATTATATTTGGGTTTTACCGATGTCAATTATAATCCGTTCCGCGGTTTTCGATCTGAATTGTCATGTAGTTGACCGGTATCTCCATCTTTATTCGGTCTCGAACACTAATAAAATAAGAGTAAATCGAGTAATGATAGGGGAGCGAAACATTTACAGCGAATGGGAGTGCTGAATAGACAAACTGATTTAGTATATATTTATTTTTTTCTTTATTTTCATTAATAATTTTCTCTCACTTCTCACTATTTATCTTTTCTCTCTATATTAATTAATAAGCATTCAATAAAAAAAAATCAATTTTTATTATTAAAAAACACTTAATAATTAATCTCTTTAATTTTTTTTATCATAAATATATTTTTTTCTACAAAGGTTCAAAAAAACAATATGTTATTGAACAAATTGTGAAGAAATCAATTACAAAGACTCGAAAAAATGTTTGATTTATTATGTTTTAGACAACTATTTTTAGTATTAAATTATATTATTTTTATTCTAAATTATATATAAAAACAATTTATCGATTATATTATGTTTTTTGATTTTGTAAAAGTAGATGTTACCATATTTTTTTGGTAAGTTTATTTTATATTTTGGATCATGTTTTTTTGTTACTTTAATTAGGTTGTGTAATTTATTAATATAAAATAGTAAATTAACCAAATGAAATATTTTTAATTAAATATATAACACAATTAATTATTATTTATTTTATATTTAGTAATTTTAATTATTGAAAATATATTTTATTTTTTTCAATAAAAAGAAAATAAATATTATTTTTTCAATAAAAAGAAAATAAATATTATTTTTTTCAATAAAAAAATAAATTATTGAGAGAGAAAAATAATGAAAATGTGTATAATAATTTTAAAAAAA
This sequence comes from Impatiens glandulifera, assembly GCF_907164915.1. Lineage (NCBI taxonomy): Eukaryota > Viridiplantae > Streptophyta > Magnoliopsida > Ericales > Balsaminaceae > Impatiens > Impatiens glandulifera. The sequence continues at coordinate 9,385,594 of NC_061869.1, read as the reverse complement.
CATATTTATGATAATAAAAATTAAAGAGAATAATTATTAAATGTTTTTTAATAATAATAATTGATTTTTTATTGAATGAGTCTTAATTAATATAGAGAGAAAAGGTAAGTAGTGAGAAGAGAGAGAAAATTATTAATAAAAATAAAGAGAAAATTAAATATATTGAGTCAATTCCATGTCCTTCGCTGCCATATTAGCTGCAAATGTTTCGCTCCCTTATCATTACTCATAAAATAACTAAATATATAACATTATCAATATATTTATTTATCTTTCATATTTATAAATAAATTTATTCTGCAAATATTTTCTAAAACCAAACTGAGTAAAAAAAATCATCCAACTTGATCCTTAGTTCAAAACATGTAATGTTTTTACTTTATTGGGGGTAAACTAGAATTTAACTTATAAATAAGTTATTTTTGCTGTAACAATAAACTAGCAAAATTTTTGTGAGATGCACACCGATAATAATAAAAACAAAATTAATTGAAAAAATTATAATAATATCTATTCAATGTTTAAAATTCTTAATAAATCACGAATAATACGGTAAAACAACTTATTTTTGATTCATATTTTTTAATAATTAGCATTGTGACCTCACACTTTGGTCAATCAAATATTTGATTCATATTTGTTTAACCACTTTCAAATGATATCGGTCTATTATCCCTAGGCAAACCACATCTCAATCACACTTGGTAAATGTTGTACTTGTTTTGTTAGGTTGCAAGTTCGAAATATACAAATAACATTTTTTATTTTATTTTTAACCGTTTTAAGTTTATGGGCGGGTCAACCCACAATCCGACCCAAATATCCATTTACTCTCATCTATATATCCAAATTAACCATAGTTCTCGACCCGGCAATCCGGACACTTTAAATATTAAGCATTATTATATATATATATATATATATATATATATATATATATATATATATATATAGATTAGTTAGTTAAAAATTTGTACTTTTATTGTTAAAATGTTATGCATTTATCAAATTTGGTGTGAATCTTAAATAAAAGTGTTGTTAACCTAGTTGGTTAAAAGATTTTACTTACTTTGTTAGGTTGCAAGTTCGAAACATACAAATAGTATTTTTAAATTTATTTTTAACCGTTTTAAGTTTATGGGTGGGTCAACTCACAATCCAATCTAAGTATTCATTTACTCTCACATATATATCCAAATTAACCACAACTCTCGACCCGACAATTCGAACACTTTAAAAATTAAACATCATTATATATATATATATAGATTAGTTAGTTAAAAATTTGAACTTTTATTATTAAAATATCTCTTGTTCATCAAATTTGGTGTTAAATTTTAAATATAAAGTATTGTTAGCTTAGTTGGTTAAAGAGTTATACTTATTTTTGTTAAGTTGCAAGTTCGAAACATACAAATAGCATTTTTAATTTTATTTTTAACCGTTTTAAGTTTATGGGCGGGTCAACCCACAATCCGACTCAAGTATTCATTTACTCTCACATATATATATATCTAAATTAACCACAACTCTCGAAATCTTAATTTAACAGTTAAATTTCTTACTTTATCAGTTAAATAACTCAGAAAAAAATAAAAAAAAATTATTCTAGTTTTTTCCGTCCATAGATTCAGCTAGACAACTTTCCTTGAGCAGATAGGACACATCACCATCCACAGACAAATTATTCAGAAAAACAAACCAGACATAAATGAAAATGACAGATGTTAGATAAAATAAAGGTAAAAATATTTTTATTTTCTCCTCCATCAATAACATAATTTATGTTAAACTAATTTGATATAAACAGTTCAGAGTTAAACTGTTAAATTAACAAATATCAGATAAACACAAGTACTTTAGTTTTCTTCTTCCATAGATAACAAGTATCGTAATTTTCTTTACCCACAGATAAATTAATCAGAAAAACAGTTCAGGCAGAAAATGTTACAGTAACAAATATCGGAGAAAAGTACTCTAATTTTCTCAATCATAGATAACATAATTTCACATAAATTAACCAGAAAAATAGTTCAGAAGGAAAATGTTATAGTAACAAATATCGGATAAAGAAAAAATACGCTAGTTTTCTCAAATCATAGATAACACAATTTGTCATAAATTAATCAGAAAACAGTTTATAGAGAAAATAAAGTAACAAATATCGGATAAAGAAAAGTACTCTAATTTTCTCCATCGTATATATAATAATTTGTCATAAATTAACAAGAAAAACAGTTCACAAAGAAAATGTTAAAGTAATCAACATAGGATAAAGACAAGTACTCTATTTTCTCCGTCCATAAATAACAAAATTTGTTATAAATTATCCTGAAAAATAGCTCACAGTAAATTGTTGAAGTAACAAATTTCAATTATAAAAAAAACAACAACTAATACACAAATTGTTAAAGTAACAAATATAAGATGGAAGGTATTTTAATTTTCTCTGCCCACAAATAAAATATTTTTTTGATAAACTAACCAAAAAATAGTTAAAAAGGAAAATGTTAAAGTAATAAATATCGAATAAAAAAAAATACAATTTTCTACGTCATAGATAACATAATTTGTTTATAAATTAACCATAAAAATAGTTTAGAAAAAAAATGTTAAAGTCACATATATAATATAAAGAAAAAAAATTTAATTTTCTCAATCAATAGATAATATAATTTGTCATAAATTAATTAGAAAAATAGTTCAGAATGAAAATGTTAAAGTACCAAATATCGAATAAAATAAAGTACTATAATTTTCTCCGTCAACAGATAACATTTTTTCACAAATTACTCAAAACAAATTGCTAAAGTAATAAATATCGGATAAAGGAGATTAATCTAATTTTCACTATTTTAATATATAAGTATACTAAGTAATTTATGTAAATTTATATCAGTTTGAAATTTCTTTATACATGATCATGATCATATTTTAAATTACTTCTTAGACATTTATTTTTGTTTAAATTTATTCTCTAAACATTTAAAATGTTATAACACGATTAATTTTTGTTAAAATCATTCACAAAATTTTCCTATACATGATATATCAATTTTTTTTTCTAAATTTTATTGTGGGAAAATCTCTCACCTCCATCTTCAGATTACTTCTTTAGTTTCATTCTCAACAACGACGCAACTGTTCCACTTCCTTTCCAGACAACGATGTTGTAGACGACAAGATGTTGCAGATGACTATATCTAAATTATTTAGATAGAATACTTTTATAACAATTAACCACAACTCTCGAAATATTAATTTAACAGTTAAATTTTTACTTTATCAGTTAAATAACTCAAAAAAAAAAAAATAATTCTAGTTTTTTCCGTCCATAGATTCAGCTAGACAACTTTCCTTGAGCAGATCGGACACATCACCATCCACAGATAAATTATTCAAAAAAATAGACCAGACATAAATGAAAATGACAGAAAATGAAAATGACAGATGTTAGATAAAATAAAGGTAAAAGTATTTTAATTTTCTCCGCCATAAATAACAGAATTTATGTTAAACTAACTGAATATAAACAGTTCAGAGTTAAACTCTTAAGTTAACAAATATCATATAAACACAAGTACTTTAGTTTTCTTCTTTTATAGATAACAAGTATCGTAATTATCTTTGCCCACTGATAAATTAATCAGAAAGATAGTTCAGGCAGAAAATGTTACAGTAACAAATATCGAAGAAAAGTACTCTAGTTTTCTCAATCATAGATAACATAATTTGACATAAATTAACTAGAAAAATAGTTCAGAAGGAAAATGTTATAGTAACAAATATCGGATAAAGAAAAAATACGCTAGTTTTCACAATCATAGATAACACAATTTATCATAAATTAATCAGAAAACATTTTAGAGAGAAAATAAAGTAACAAATATCGGATAAAGAAAAGTACTCTAATTTTCTTTATCGTAGATATCATAATTTGTCATAAATTAACCAGAAAAACAGTTCACATAGAAAATGTTAAAGTAACCAACATAGGATAAAACAAAGTACTCTAGTTTTCTCCGTCCATAAATAACAAAATTTGTTATAAATTATCCTGAAAAACAGCTCACAGAAAATTGTTGAAGTAACAAATTTCAATTATAAAAAAACAAATAATACAGAAATTGTTAAAGTAACAAATATAAGATGGAAAGTACCACAAATAACATATTTTTTTGATAAATTAACCAAAAAACAGTTAAAAGGGAAAATGTTAAAGTAATAAATATCGAATAAAAAAAATACTATAATTTTTTACGTCATAGATAACATAATTTGTCTATAAATTAACCATAAAAATAGTTTAGAAAAAAAATGTTAAAGTAACATATATTATATAAAGGAAAAAAAATAATTTTCTTAGTCAATAGATAATATAATTTGTCATAAATTAATTAGAAAAACAGATCAGAATGAAAATGTTAAAGTAACAAATATCGAATAAAATAAAGTATTATAATTTTCTCCGTCCACAGATAACATTTTTTCACAAATTACCCAAAAGAAATTGTTAAAATAACAAATATCGGATAAAGGAGATTACTCTAATTTTCACTATTTTAATATATAAGTATACTAAGTAATTTATGTAAATTTATATGAGTTTGAAATTTCTTTATACATGATCTTATTTGAAATTACTTCTTAGACATTTATTTTTGTTTAAATTTATTCTCTAAACATTTAAAATATTATAACACGATTAATTTTTGTTAAAATTATTCACAAAATTTTCCTATACATGATATATCAATTTTTTTTCTAAATTTTATTGTGGGAAAATCTTTCACCTCCATCTTCAGATTACTTCTTTAGTTTCATTCTCAACAACGACGCAACTGTTCCACTTCATTTCCAGACAACGATGTTGTAGACGACAAGATGTTGCGGATGACTATATCTAAATTATTTTGAAAGAATACTTTTATAATAATTAACCACACCTATCGAAATCTTAATTTAACAGTTAAATTTCTTACTTTATCAGTTAAATACCTCAGAAAAAAATAAAAAAAATATTCTATTTTTCTTCATCCATAGATTCAGTTAGACAGCTTTTCTTTAGCAGATAGGACACATCAACATCCACAGATAAATTATTCAGAAAAATAGACCAGACATAAATAAAAATGACAAAAATGAAAATGTCAGATGTTATGTTAGATAAAATAAAGGTAAAAGTATTTTAATTTTCTCTATCATAAATAACATAATTTATGTTAAACTAATTGGATATAAACAGTTCAGAGTTAAACTGTTAAATTATCAAATATAAATTATCAAATATTAGATTACACAAGTACTTTAGTTTACTTCTTCCATAGATAACAAGTATTGTAATTTTCTTTGCCCACAAATAAATTAATCATAAAAATTGTTCAAAAAAAATGTTATAGTAACAAATAATAAAGAAAAAATACGCATAGATAACACAATTTGTCATAAATTAATCAAAACAGTTTAGAGAGAAAATAAAGTAACAAATATATATTTTTTAAACTCTTCTTTCTCTTTAAAATGTTTTTTCATATTTCATTTTTATTTTAACTTTTATCTTTAAATAATTAAATTTTTTTATTTTTATCTAAGTTAAATATTATGTATTCATAATTTAAGTTACATTTATTTTGAATATCATTATTTTTATCTATGATTTGAATTGAATATTTTAATAATTAATAAGTTATCTTGTGATTTAATTTCAAATAAAATAAATAATAACAAATATTATTTGATAATACATTTAAAATTTTAAAAAATTATATATATATATAAAATAATATGTATTAATAATTTTAAAATATTATTTATAATAATTTAATAATAAAAAATTAAAGAAAAATAAATTATTAAATTTTGTTTTAAACATTAAATAATGGAAGAATGAAAAAATATTAAATATTTTGATGATGACATGTATTGTTTATAATTAAAGAAATAAAAATTAATACGCATCCTAGTGGATTAATTCGTGACAAACTTTGTACTCCCCTGTATTACTATTCTTTTATTATACTAATAAAGTAATAAACATAATTAAATATATAATATCATGATATTTTTAATTATTTTTATATTTTATTAAGATTTTAAGTTTACTTTTTTATAATAATTTAAATTTTCAATATATTTATATAGAAAGCTTTTTTATATAATTTTTCATAATATTTTATAAATAAATAAATATTGTAATAGATAGATTTTTGTTTTTTTTAAATAAAATCGTCTACTTATAAAAATTCTGGTATAAAATACACATAATGATTTTTCAAAGTAAATTGGCAACTCTATTTTTAAATAAATAATTTTTAATTAATTATGTTTGATTAATTTAAACCGTTTCTAATTAAATTATTATTTGACCCAGATTATTAGAATTTTAACCAAATTAATTATTTTTATTTGATAAATTTTTAAAACTTCCATTATTTTCATAAATTTTTAAAAATTAAATATTTTATTTTAAAAGATATATGACACACAAACCAATGTTGAAACGCAAATCCCTGGGATTCTAGTATTATTTATTTTATTTAAACATTACAGATAATTGACTATATTTGAAAACACTCTAAAATTGAATCTAAATGAAAAAAACATAAATATCAACCTATCTAATTTCTCCAAACTTTAAGCTTCTTTTGGAATTATTAATATATATTTTTTCCACTTATTTCCTATTATAAGTTAGCTCCTATAAATTTTGTTCATATCTTCTCAAAAGTTTTATATTGATAATATATCTAAATACTTGTTAATTAAAAAACAAAAACATATTAACAAATGAAAAGAAACAAAAACATATTAACAAATGAAAAGAAACTGTGATTACACAAATATAATAAACATTTTTTAAAATTTATTTTATTTCATAAGCATTCACAGTTTACATTCATCATCAAATACACTAAAAAAAACTAGATCTACACATTTAGTTTTTAGGAAGAAGAAAATCCTACTAGAACAACAAACTAAAAGAAGCCAAAGATACTAAAAAATGCTCCAATAATTGAACCATGGAGTCCATTTAAAGGCCCACGTATGGGATTTGGATTGGGGTCAGCAGAGGCTGTTGCTGAAAATGATTTCGCATCAGCAAAGCCGGTTGATCTATATACACCATCGTAGACATCGACTTCTTTAGCATCTACAGCTTACATGATATTTGAATGTTCTCATCACTCGCAATTGGTTAATGGAATTTTTTGAAAGAAAGATAAAACTAGGACGGCGGCGGCGGAATAGGAGAGAAGGCTGCGCAGCCGGCGGCGGCGGAATAGGAAAGAATAATTAGGGTAAATCACTGTGAGGGTTTCCTTTGGGCTTGTCTCATTTTATAAATAAATTAGTAGGTTTAATATACATTTTAATCCAATATTTGTTTTAATTTTATGATTGTAACATTTATTTTTTAATTGGTTAATATTCACCTCAATCTTATAATAAAATATAAAAACTATTTTATTGTCCAACTTTTTTTATATAATTCAAAAACACATGTCTTCACTCTAAAAAAATCAATATTTTCAATATCACGTCAAAAAGTTATAAGTATACCAAAAGTATTTTTTTAATTATATATTTAAAATAATAACTAATATATATTAATTTATGAAAAGTCTTCCCTTTTAATTATTTTATATTTTTTAATAAATAATTATATATATATATATTAATAATTTTATAATCTATTTAATTATATTTATATATAACAACTTATAAAAAAAATTAATTTGTGATATATTATTGGTGATATATTTAAATAATTTTTTTTTTATTATTATTTGTCTCCTTTAAACTTTAAAGATGTTTTTAATAAATAATTATAAATATATTAATAATTTTACTTGTATTAATAATTTTATTGATATATTAGTAGTGATATATTTAAATAAAAATAAATAAAGTTGTTTGATTATTTATCTTTCTTTTTATGAATTATTTTTAATAAATAAATAAATATTAATTATTTTATAATCTATATAATTATTTATTAAATATAAATATATATAAAAACATATTTAAAAATTAATTTATGATATATTTAAATTAATTATTTTATAATCTATATAATTATATATTATTAAATATATACACACTTCTTCATAGTATTTCTATTTCACACTCATAATATGCTACAATATTCTTATATATATCTATCCATCTTTATAATTATGAATTCTATCAAAACTTATAATTAAATCTATCATGAGTCACAAGTATAAGATAAATAAATTTAATAACCACACATCTGTATATGTCACCTAGAGACTTTGAAAATTGGAATGAAGATAATAAAATGAATCTGAGGAAATAGTGAGCGTTGATGAAGATGATATCGATCCAAGATTCAGACGGATGTATATGGCGAACGAGGGAGATTTGGCTAGAATCCGTGAGCTATTAGATTAACCACAACTCTCAAAATCTTAATCTAACAGTTAAAATTCTTACTTTATCAGCTAAATAACTCAGAAAAAAATTAAAAAAAAATTATTTTAGTTTTTTCCGTCCATAGATTCAACTAGACAGCTTTCCTTGAGCATATATGACATATCACTATCCACAGATAAATTATTCAGAAAAATAGACCAGACATAAATGAAAATGGCAGATATTAGATAAAATAAAGGTAAAAGTATTTTAATTTTCTCCGCCATAAATAACATAATTTATGTTAAACTAATTGGATATAAACAGTTCAGAGTTAAACTGTTAAATTAACAAATATCAGATAAAGACAAGTACTCTAGTTTTCTCCGTCCATAAATAACAAAATTTGTTATAAATTATCCTGAAAAACAATTCACAGAAAATTGTTGAAGTAACAAATTTCAATTACAAAAAAAAACAACTAATAAGAAATTGTTAAAGTAACAAATATAAGATGGAAAGTATTCTAATTTTCTCTGCCCATAAATAACATATTTTTTGATAAATTAACCAAAAAACAGTTAAAAGGGAAATGTTAAAGTAATAAATATTGAATAAAAAAACACTATAATTTTTTCTACGTCACATCACAGATAACATAATTTATCTATAAATTAACCATAAAAATAGTTTAGAGAAAATATGTTAAAGTAACATATATCATATAAAGGGAAAAAAATAATTTTCTCAGCCAATAGATAATATAATTTGTCATAAATTAATTAGAAAAATAGTTCAAATGAAAATGTTAAAGTAACAAATATCGAATAAAATAAAGTACTATAATTTTCTGTGTCCACAGATAACATTTTTTCACAAATTACCCAAAACAAATGGTTAAAGTAACAAATATGAGATTACTCTAATTTTCACTATTTTAATATATAAGTATACTAAGTAATTTATGTAAATTTATATCAGTTTGAAATTTCTTTATACATGATCTTATTTGAAATTACTTCTTAGACATTTATTTTTGTTTAAATTTATTCTCTAAACATTTAAAATATTATAACACGATTAATTTTTGTTAAAATTATTCACAAAATTTTCCTATACATGATATATCAATTTTTTTTCTAAATTTTATTGTGGGAAAATCTTTCACCTCCATCTTCAGATTACTTCTTTATTTCATTCTCAACAACGAAGACGCAACTGTTCCACTTTATTTCAAGACAATTTATCAGTTAAATAACTCAGAAAAAAATAAAAAATTTATTCTAACTTTTTTCATCCATAGATTCAGCTAGACGAATTTTCTTGAGTAGATAGGACACATCACCATCCACACATAAATTATTCAGAAAAATAGATATAAACAGTTATATCTATTTTTCTGAATAATTTGTCCGTGGATGGTGATGTGTCCTATCATAAATTAATGTCTGGTCTATTTTTCTGTTTATATCCGGAAAAAAAACGTAACAAATTTAATTTTAATGGTTACATTTGTAATGTTATTAGATCTAAGAATAAGATAGCTTCTTGTTGGATTCTAATAGTTCTAGTTTAATGATAATTATATTTCAAATAATTTGTAATCTTATTTTTGGTTAAAAAAAATATTAATATATTTATTGTTTATTCTTTTATAATTTATTTATTTTATATTGATTTTGGTTTTAAATTTGATTAAACTTATTCATTTTAGATGTACAATATAATGATAGAGTGAAATTTTGTTGAAATTATTTAAAGAGAATATTTTTTTAGCTATCATATACAAAAAATCAATACATGTGGCTCTTTATTTTTGTTCACATATTTTAACGGAAATGCACCTCAATATCAGAAATGATTTGACATTTTTACAACAATAAATTTGAACTACGATTTACAAACTACGTATTCCTTCGTCGCACAAAAACTAGATGTTTGGACAAAGAAGGAATACATAGTTAGTAAATCGTGATTCAAAAAGATTATGGTAGAAATATCAAACCATATTTGGTATTGAGGTGCATATCCGCTAAAGTATGTGAATAATGATAAAGAGTCGGTGATACTTGATTATCAGACTTTAATTAAATACATATACCGAAAAGATGATTATGAATGAAAACACAAATTAGAGAACAAAAAGGAGATAAAAAAATTCCCTTAACTACAATTTTAAGAATACTAATGAGCGATGAAGGCGAAGCAACAACACTCTTAGCACCTTCAATCACTCTAATTTAGTTTCAGTTAGACTAAGGGTAAATAATGTTTGAGAATAAGAATGCATTAACAATAACTACATCATACAAAAACAAAAACAATATGGTTGTATGTAATCAAAGTCTGAAGATATATAATCAATAATAACTCTTTATCTTTGTTCACATATATATTTCGGATGAAATACACAATTTACTAACCCCTTATTTCTTCTCCGCCCATCTATCTACTCTTTTTTTAATCGAATCAAAAATAATAGTCCATCAAAAAAAGAGAGGATACATAGTGGATGAAGAAATTGTTGTTAAGTCTTCATGTGTATTTCTGAACAATGATAAAGACATTAGTATTAGATCATCAAACTTTGGTTACCTACAACCATATTAAGAAGATGATACAGCAAGAGAAACCAAAAAATTGTTGCGGCGGAATAAAAGAAAAGAAGACTAGGAGAGAGAAACGAAAAACTAGGGCAATGTGAATGTGAGGGTTTCCTTTGGGCCGTGTCTTCTTATAAATAAATTAGTTCGTAGGTATAAAATATCTTTTTGTCCAACATTTTTTACACTCTTACAATTTTATCATTTATTTATTAATTATTCAATAATAACCTCAATCTCATAGTAAATGACAAATTAATTATTTTTTTAAGGATTTGGTCAAAAAAATAATTTTTTTTATTAGTTACTTATTTTTTTAATTTATTATATTAATTTTAATTTAATTATTTTTTATATCATAAAAAATACTTAGTAAAAAATACATAATATCTTCTTAATTTAATATTAATAGTATATCATCAAATTATTCTAAAATTAATTTGTAATATAAATAATTATTATTTTTTTAATATATATATATATATATAATATTACTTTATTATATTAATATTATATTATTATTATTAATTTATATCAGTTTGAAATTTCTTTATACATGATTTTATTTGAAATTACTTCTTAGACATTTATTTTTGTTTAAATTTATTCTCTAAATATTTAAAATGTTATAGCACCGTTAATTTTTGTTAAAGATATTCACAAAATTTTCCTATACATGATATATCAATTTTTTTTCTAAATTTTATTGTGGGAAAATCTTTCACCTCCATCCTCAGATTACTTTTTTAGTTTCATTCTCAACAACGACGTAACTATTTCACTTCATTTCCAGACAACGATGTTATAGAACGACAAGATGTTGCAGATGACTATATCTAAATTATTTAGATAAAATACTTTTATAATAATTAACCACAACTCTCGAAATCTTAATTTAACAGTTAAATTTCTTATTTTATCAGTTAAATACCTCATAAAAAATAAAAAAGTTATTCTAACTTTTTTCATCCATAGATTCAGCTAGACGACTTTTCCTGAGCAGATATGATACATCACCATCCACGAAAAATTATTCAGAAAAATAGACCAGACATAAAAGAAAATGACAGAAAATGAAAATGACAGATGTTATGTTAAATAAAATAAAATAAAGGTAAAAGTATTTTAATTTTCTCTGCCATAAATAACATAATTTATGTTAAACTAATTGGGTATAAACAGTATAGAGTTAAACTGTTAAATTATCAAATATTAGATAACACAAGTACTTTAGTTTACTTCTTCCATAGATAACAAGTATTGTAATTTTCTTTTGCCCACAGATAAATTAATCAAAAAAATGCATAAAATATTACAGTAACAAATATGGAAGAAAAATACTCTAGTTTTCTCAATCATAGATAACATAATTTGACATAAATTAACCAGAAAAATAGTTCAAAAGAAAAATGTTATAGTAACAAATATCGAATAAAGAAAAAATACGCTAGTTTTCTCGTTAACACAATTTGTCATAAATTAATCAAAACAGTTTAGAGAGAAAATAAAGTAACAAATATATACTTTTTAAACTCTTCTTTCTCTCTTTTAAAATGTTTTTTCATATTTCATTTTTATTTTAACTTTTATCTTTAAATAATTAAATGTTTTTATTTTTATCTAAGTTAAATATTAATAATTCATAATTTAAGTTACATTTATTTTGAATATCATTATTTTTATCTATGATTTGAATTGAAAATTTTAATAATTAATAAGTTGTCTTGTGATTTAATTTTAAATAAAATAAATAATAACAAATATTATTTGATAATACATTTAAAATTTTAAAAAATTATATATATATATATATATATATAATAATATGTATTAATAATTTTAAAATATTATTTATAATAATTTAATAATAAAATATTAAAGAAAGAAAAATTATTAAATTTTGTTTTAAACATTAAATAATGGTAGAATGAAAAAATATTAAATATTTTGATGGTGACATGTATTGTTTATAATTAGAGAAATAAAAATTAATACACATCATAGTGGATTAATTCGTTACAAACTCTTTACTCCCCTATAATTACTATTTTTTTTTATTATACTAATAAAGTAATAAACATAATTAAATACATAATATCATCATATTTTTATTTATTTTTATATTTTATTAAGATTGTAAGTTTACTTTTTTTATAATAATTTAAATTTTCAATATATTTATATAGAAAGTTTTTTATATAATTTTTCATAATATTTTATAAATAAATAAATATTGTAATAGCTAGATTTTGTTTTTTTTAAACAAAATCGTCTACTTATAAAAATTCTGGTATAAAATACGTTAATACACGTACATTTTTACTGATTTTTCAAAGTAATTGGCGACTATATTTTTAAATAAATAATTTTTTTAATTAATTATGTTTGATTAATTTAAACCGTTTCTAATTAAATTATTATTTGACTCAGATTATTAGAATTTGAACAAAATTAATTATTTTTATATGATAAATTTTTAAAACTTCCATTATTTTCATAAATTTTTAAAAATTAAATATTTTATTTTAAAAGATATATGACACACAAACCAATGTTGACTATATTTGAAAACACTCTAAAATTAAATAGATAACACAATTTATCAAAAATTAATTAGAAAATAGTTTATAGAGAAAATAAAGTAACAAATATCGGATAAAGAAAAGTACTCTAATTTTCTCCATCGTAGATAACATAATTTTGTCATAAATTAACCAGAAAAACAGTTCACAAAGAAAATGTTAAAGTAATCAACATAGGATAAAGACAAGCACTCTAGTTTTCTCGTCCATAAATAACAAAATTTGTTATAAATTATCCTGAAAAATAGTTCACAGTAAATTGTTGAAGTAACAAATTTCAATTATAAAAAAAAAACAACTAATACATAAATTGTTAAAGTAACAAATATAAGATGTAAGGTATTTTAATTTTCTCTGCCCACAAATAACATATTTTTTTGATAAATTAACCCAAAAAATAGTTAAAAGGAAAAATGTTAAAGTAATAAATATCTAATAAAAAAACACTATAATTTAGTTAGATAACATAATTTGTCTATAAATTATCCATAAACATAGTTTAGAGAAAAAATGTTAAAGTAACATAAATCATATAAAGGAAAAAAATTAATTTTCCTAGTGAATAGATAATATAATTTATCATATATTAATTAGAAAAACAGTTAAGAATAAAAATGTTAAAATAACAAATATCGAATAAAATAAAGTATTATAATTTTCTCCGTCCAAAGATAACATTTTTTCACAAATTACCCAAAAGAAATTGTTAAAATAACAAATATCGGATAAATGAGTTTACTCTAATTTTCACTATTTTAATATATAAGTATACTAAGTAATTTATGTAAATTTATATCAGTTTGAAATTTCTTTATACATGATCTTATTTGAAATTACTTCTTAGACATTTATTTTTGTTTAAATTTAAACTCTAAATATTAAAAAATGTTATAACTGTTAATTTTTGTTAAAATTATTCACAAAATTTTCCTATACATGATATATCAATTTTTTTTTCTAAATTTTATTCTGGAAAAATCTCTCACATCCATCATCTTCAGATTACTTTTTTAGTTTCATTCTCAACAACGACGACGCAACTGTTCCACTTCATTTCCAGACAAGATGTTGCAGATGACTATATCTAAATTATTTAGATAGAATACTTTTATAACAATTAATTACAACTCTCGAAATCTTAATTTAATAGTTAAATTTCTTACTTTAATAGTTAAATTTCTTACTTTATCAGTTAAATAATTCATAATTCATAAAAAATATATATTCTAGTTTTTTCCATCCATAGATTCAGCTAGACAATTTTCCTTGAGCAAATAGGACACATCACCATCCAGAGATAAATTATTCAGAAAAATAGACCAGATATAAATGAAAATGACAGAAAATGAAAATGACAGATGTTAGATAAAATAAAGGTAAAAGTATTTTAATTTTCTCAGCCATAAATAACATAATTTATGTTAAACTAATTAGATATAAACAGTTTAGAGTTAAACTGTTAAATTAACAAATATCAGATAAACACAAGTACTAATTTTATTTATTTTTATTTAATTCATTTCTTCTCTAATTTATATAAAATGGGACAAAACCTACATTTATATTCTTGTTCTATCCCATAATTTTATTGATATTGTTTTCAACCCCATCCCAAACTCAAATTTTTATATATGTCTCTTTGATAATTGATGCTATTATAAATAGAAAAGAAAGAAAAATATACTAAAACAAATTTATTATAATTAATATATTTCTAACCTATTTCAAATAAAAAATTAAAATATGTTTTCAATCAAATTAATATAATTAAATAATAAAATAATTATTTGTTTCAAAAAGAAAATGAGTCATTGGGTAAATTGAGGGAATATGATAAGAGAGGCCACTCAACGCGTCATTGGTAGAGTGACGCCAACACATCATATTTAAAGCCTTGTTTGATTTATAGTTTTATTAAAATCAGAATCAAACAAGACATAATTCTCATCATTTATAAATAAGTTCCTGTCCATTATTTCTCCATTCTCATCATGGAACAAGAATTGCTCGAATCGGATATCATCTTCCCGGATAGGCAGGACCGGACATGGGTAAGGCAACATATGCAGTTGCATAGGACCTCTCATTTTTTCCATTTTTATAGGCCCTATTTTTTATATTTAATAGTATTATACTATTAATATTATTTTTTCCTTTTATTTCTCTTTTAATATTAAATATATATTATATAATATATATAACTTTTTTTATCTCCTTTTTAATCTCTTCCTTTTAATGTCTTATTTATTTATTATAATATATTAATCATCTATATTTCAGTTTATATTATTAAAATTTTAAAAAAAAAATTAGGGGCCCTAAAATTTTAATTTACCTAGGGCTTCAAATTCTCAGGACCGGCCCTGCGGATAGGGATGAATCTATATAGGGTATATAGGGCGGGTGGTCTCGGAATTTTTTTTTTTACGGTATAAATATAACATTACCTAAAAAAAAATTAATATAATTTATTTGTGTTTTTATCTAATTTTTAAAAAATGGTAAACTTTACTTTTATATATACTCGTGTTTTTTCAAAATTTTCTCCTTATTATTTTATTTCCACCTTAAATATTTTTCAAACTCACCTCAGTTCGAAATCCCTGTTCCCGGAGGAAGAAGAATCCGCCGCCGTCAACTTCCAGTCCAACAAGATCATAGTAATGGATTCTCAGATTGTAGCTCCGGTGAGCATCCCTGAAATATTTTCCGGCGAGGAAGAAAATGATAACAGCAGCGGTGGGGTGGGGGAGAAATGGTGCCGCCGCACCTTGTAATTTGTCGCTGGTTGATTGCTGCTGCCGGAAGAAGAATGGCGTATTCAGTTTGCGCGGAAAAGGAAGAGCACTTAAAGGAAGACATTTGAGGCAAGTTAGGAATTCTATTCTTAGAATGACTGGTTTTCTTGAAGGAAATTAATTTTCTTGAATTACATATTTTTAAAGTTAATAATAATATAATTTAAAATGTATTTATACAATTATTTTTTAAATAATTTTATTTTACTGTGTTTCTTTAAGGATGCATAATATATAAATTGTTCTTTAAATATGTCTCTATTTTTTTTCAACTATGTGAGTGAGTGAGGGGTTGAATATATTTAGTTTGTGAACTTTGATGTTAGTATAGATATTATAGATCTTTGTTTTTTTCAATCTTTAATATGAATTTGGTATAAAAATAGACTTAGTATTTATTAAAATATATAAACTATATAATTGGGGACAAAAATAGTGTATACAGGATTATTTCATCGACCAACTGAACAATTGTATATTGAGAAAAAAAAAAAACGTAATAAACTTAATTTTAATGTTATTAGATCTAAGAGTAACATAGTTTCTTGTTGGATTCTAATAGTTCTAGTTTAATGATAATTATATTTCAAATAATTTGTAATCTTATTTTTGGTTAAAAAAATATTAATATATTTATTGTTTATTCTTTTATAATTTATTTATTTTATATTGATGTTTGGTTTTAAATTTGATTAAACTTATTCATTTTAGATGTACAATATAATGATAGAGTAAAATTTTTTTGAGATTATTTAAAGAGAATATCTTTTTAGCTACCTTCTTATATTGTTGTTGTTTAATGATAATTACATTTTTTTAATATTTTTATCATTATTAATGTTATTGATTTTTTTTAAAAAATAATTATTAATATGTTTATTTTTTATTATTTCAAAATATATTTAGTTTTTGTTTGAACTTGTTAAGATTGATAGATTATAAATGGACAATTCTTATCATTAAAAAGACATTTCAGATTAATCACCTAATAAAAATAATCTTATACCATTGATCACAAAAACATTAAATACAAAAAGAATCTAATATAATATTTTAAAGGTTTGGTTTACTAAACAAATTATAAATGGACAATCCTTATAATTAAAAAGACATTTCAGATTAATCACCTAATAAAAATAATCTTATACCATTGAACACAAAAACATTAAATACAAAAAGAATCTAATATAATATTTTAAAGGTTTGGTTTACTAAACAAATTATAGTAAATGATGTTTAATAATGAGATCGAATAAGTACAGCATATAAAACAAAAATTATTTTGCTTCCACAAGATTATACATATAGAGAGCAATTGGTACATTAGTAATATTGATACATTAATAATTTTTTCAAAAATTTTATTATCTGAATATATTAATACACAAATGTTACACAATAACAATAATAACAAAAAAAAAATGTTTTACCTTTATTAATAATATATATTTAGTGAGTAATTGATAACTTCATTATGTAATAATGCAAATTCTTCTAAATCTAATGACTTATAAACATCTACTTTCTTTTTTTTTTCTTTTTTCACATATTTCAACTTAAATACATCTAAAAACTACCACACATGAAATTTAAAAAAAAATCTATTTGAACTACGATTTACTAACACCTGTTAGTAATTTTTCGTCACCCAAACATCTACTCTTTTGTGAATCGATAAAAAAAAAGTAGATGTTTGTATTACAAAAGATTACGAAATTAGTAAATCGTGGTTGAAAGAGAGTGTTGGAGAAACTTCTAACCATGTTAGTTTTTTAGTGCATTTTGCTAAAATATTTGAACAATGCTAAGGAGACTTGAGAGGATAATATTTTAGATGTTCATTATAGGGATAGTGTTACAATGGAATATCCCTTACATCATCTAAAGAAATGAGATTGTTGAAAGAGTATCCTTATAGCTACTCTTTTGATGATAATTACATTTTTATTAATATTAATGTTATTGATTTTTCTTAAAAAAATTAATTATTAATATGTTTTATTTTTTATTCTTTATAAATATATACAGTATTTGTATAAACTTAATTCTTTATTAGGTTAAGATTTCTTATGTTATAAATTTACAATTCTTATAAAAAATGATATTTCAAATTAATCACCCAGTAAAAATGATTATATAAAAATATCATACACCATTGAACACAAAAAAATTAAATAAGGAAGAATATAATATATTTGTTTATGTGAGATTAATGTTTTTTTGCTAAACAAATTATAAATAATGTTTTAGAATGTGAATGCAATAACATTTAATACATCATACAAAATAAAAATTGTTTTGCTGCATGAATTCTTTCATGAATTTAATTATCTGAATATATTTATTCACAAGTGTTACACAACATCAATATTAATAACCAAAAAAAATCTTTACCTTCACAAAAACTTCAACATTTAGTGATTAATTGATAACTTAGTTATGCAATATTTCTAATTCTTTTAAATGAAATCATGTTATCGAAGTCATATATAATCAAAGTCTAAGGACCCATACAAATCAATACATGTGGCTCTTTATTTTTGTTCACATATTCTAACGGAAATGCACCTCACTATCATAAATGATTTGACATTTTTACAACAATCAATTTGAACTACGATTTACAAACTACGTATTCCAAGTATTCCTTCGTCTCACAAAAACTAGATGTTTGGACAAAGAAGAATACATAGTTAGTAAATCGTGATTCAAAAAGATTATAGTAGAAATGTCAAACCATATTTGGTATGGAGGTGCATATCCGCTTAAATATGTGAATAATGATAAAGAGTCGGTGAGATTTGATTATCAGACTTTAATTAAGTACATATACCCCGAAAAGATGATTATGAATGAAAACACAAACTAGAGAACATAAAGAAGATAAAAAAATTCCCTTAACTACAATTTTAAGAATACTAATGAGCGATGAAGGCGAAGCAACAACACCCTTAGCACCTTCAATCACTCTAATTTAGCACCTTCAATCACTCTAATTTAGTTTCAGTTAGATTAAGGGTAAATAATGTTTGAGAATGAGAATGCATTAACAATAACTACATCATACAAAACAAAAACAAACTTTGATTACACAAAATTTTACATACGAGTGAACAATTGATATATTATGTAATTAATAATTCTTTCAGTAATTTAATTATCATATTCATAGAGTAATTTTTTACCTTCATTAGTAATTTAGATAGTGTATCTTCTCAATTAAAGTTGTATGTAACCAAAATCTGATGATATATAAAATCGATAATAACTCTTTATCTTTGTTCATATATATTTCGGATGAAATACACAATTATTGACCCCTTATTTCTTCTCCGCCCATCTATCTATTCTTTTTTTAATCGAATCAAAAATAATAGTCCATCAAAAAAAGAGAGGATACATAGTCGATGAAGAAATTGTTGTTAGGTCTTCATGTGCATTTCTGAACAATGATAAAGAGACATTAGTATTAGATCATCAAACTTTGGTTACCTACAACCATATTAAGAAGATGATACAGCACGAGAAACCAAAAAATTGTTGCGGCGGAATAAAAGAAAAGAAGACTAGGAGAGAGAAAAGAAAAACTAGGGCAATGTGAATGTGAGGGTTTAAAGTTTAGGGTTTAAGGTTTAAAGTACTATAATTTTCTCCGTTCACAGATAACATTTTTTCACAAATTACCCAAAACAAATGGTTAAAGTAACAAATATGAGATTACTCTAATTTTCACTATTTTAATATATAAGTATACTAAGTAATTTATGTAAATTTATATCAGTTTGAAATTTCTTTATACATGATCTTATTTGAAATTATTTCTTAGACATTTATTTCTGTTTAAATTTAAACTCTAAACATTTAAGATGTTATAACACGGTTAATTTTAGTTAAAATTATTCACAAAATTTTCCTATACATGATATATCAATTTTTTTCTAATTTTTATTGTAGGAAAATCTCTCACCTCCATCTTCAGATTACTTCTTTAGTTTCATTCTCAACAACGACGACGCAACTGTTCCACTTCATTTCAAGACAATTTATCAGTTAAATAACTCAGAAAAAAATAAAAAAATTATTCTAACTTTTTTCATCCATAGATTCAGCTAGACGGATTTTCTTGAGTAGATAGGACACATCACCATCCACAGTCAAATTATTCAGAAAAATAGATTATAAACAGTTATATCTATTTTTCTGAATAATTTGTCCGTGGATGGTGATGTGTCCTATCATAAATTAATGTCTGGTCTATTTTTCTGTTTATATCCGAAAAAAAAACGTAACAAATTTAATTTTATTGGTTAGATTTGTAATGTTATTAGATCTAAGAGTAAGATAGCTTCTTGTTGGATTCTAATAGTTCTAGTTTAATGATAATTATATTTCAAATAATTTGTAATCTTATTTTTGGTTAAAAAAAATATTAATATATTTATTGTTTATTCTTTTATAATTTATTTATTTTATATTGATTTTGGTTTTAAATTTGATTAAACTTATTCATTTTAGATGTACAGTGAAATTTTGTTGAGATTATTTAAAGAGAATATTTTTTTAGCTATCATATACAAAAAAATCAATACATGTGGCTCTTTATTTTTGTTCACATATTTTAACGGAAATGCACCTCAATATCAGAAATGATTTGACATTTTTACAACAATAAATTTGAACTACGATTTACAAACTATGTATTCCTTCGTCGCAGAAAAACTAGATGTTTGGACAAAGAAGGAATACATAATTAGTAAATCGTGATTCAAAAAGATTATGGTAGAAATGTCAAACCATATTTGGTATTGAGGTGCATATCCGCTAAAGTATGTGAATAATGATAAAGAGTCGGTGATATTTGATTATCAGACTTTAATTAAGTACATATACCGAAAAGATGATTATGAATGAAAACACAAATTAGAGAACAAAAAGGAGATAAAAAAATTCCCTTAACTACAATTTTAAGAATACTAATGAGCGATTAGCTAATTTAGTAATGTTTGAGAATAAGAATGCATTAACAATAACTACATCATACAAAAACAAAAACAAACTTTGATTAACAATTGATATATTATGTAATTAATAATTCTTTCAGTAATTTAATTATCATATTCATAGAGTAATTTTTTACCTTCATTAGTAATTTAGATAGTGTATCTTTTCAATTAAAGTTGTATGTAACCAAAGTCTGATGATATATAAAATCGATAATAACTCTTTATCTTTGTTCATATATATATTTCGGATGAAATACACCCTTATTTCTTCTCCGCCCATCTATCTACTCTTTTGTTAATCGAATCAAAAATAATAGTCCATCAAAAAAAAGAGGATACATAGTCGATGAAGAAATTGTTGTTAGGTCTTCATGTGTATTTCTGACCAATGATAAAGAGACATTAGTATTAGATCATCAAACTTTGGTTACCTACAACCATATTACGAAGATGATACAGCAAGAGAAACGAAAAAATTATTGCGGCGGAATAAAAGAAAAGAAGACTAGGAGAGAGAAAAGAAAAACTAGGGCAATGTGAATGTGAGGGTTCCTTTGGGCCGTGTCTTCTTACAAATAAATTAGTTCGTAGGTATAAAATATCTTTTTGTCCAACATTTTTTACACTCTTACAATTTTATCATTTATTTATTAATTATTCAATAATAACCTCAATCTCATAGTAAATGACAAATTAATTATTTTTTTAAGGATTTGGTCAAAAAAATATTTTTTTTTATTAGTTACTTATTTTTTTAATTTATTATATTAATTTTAATTTAATTATTTTTTATATCATAAAAAATACTTAGTAAAAAATACATAATATCTTCTTAATTTAATATTAATAGTATATCATCAAATTATTCTAAAATTAATTTGTAATATAAATAATTATTATTTTTTTAATATATATATATATATATATAATATCACTTTATTATATTAATATTATATTATTATTATTAATTTATATCCGTTTGAAATTTCTTTATACATGATCTTATTTGAAATTACTTTTTAGACATTTATTTTTGTTTAAATTTATTCTCTAAATATTTAAAATGTTATAGCACCGTTAATTTTTGTTAAAGATATTCACAAAATTTTCCTATACATGATATATCAATTTTTTTTCTAAATTTTATTGTGGGAAAATCTTTCACCTCCATCTTCAAATTACTTCTTTAGTTTCATTCTCAACAACGACGCAACTGTTTCATTTCATTTCCAGAAAACGATGTTATAGACGACAAGATGTTGCAGATGACTATATCTAAATTATTTAGATAAAATACTTTTATAATAATTAACCACAACTCTCGAAATCTTAATTTAACAGTTAAATTTCTTACTTTATCAGTTAAATACCTCATAAAAAATAAAAAAAGTTATTCTAACTATTTTCATCCATAGATTCAGCTAGACGACTTTTCTTGAGCAGATAGGACACATCACCATTCACGAAAAACCAGACATAAAAGAAAATGACAGAAAATGAAAATGACAGATATTATGTTAAATAAAATAAAGGTAAAAGTATTTTAATTTTCTCTGCCATAAATAACATAATTTATGTTAAACTAATTGGGTATAAACAGTATAGAGTTAAACTGTTAAATTATCAAATATTAGATAACACTAAGTACTTTAGTTTACTTCTTCCATAGATAACAAGTATTGTAATTTTCTTTGCCCACAGATAAATTAATCAGAAAAATTGCATAAAATGTTACAGTAACAAATATGGAAGAAAAATACTCTAGTTTTCTCAATAATAGATAACCTAATTTGACATAAATTAACCATAAAAATAGTTCAAAAGAAAAATGTTATAGTAACAAATATCGGATAAAGAAAAAATACGCTAGTTTTCTCGTTAACACAATTTGTCATAAATTAATCAAAACAGTTTAGAGAGAAAATAAAATAACAAATATATATTTTTTAAACTCTTCTTTCTCTCTTTTAAAATGTTTTTTCATATTTCATTTTTATTTTAACTTTTATCTTTAAATAATTAAATGTTTTTATTTTTATCCAAGTTAAATATTAATATTTCATAATTTAAGTTACATTTATTTTGAATATCATTATTTTTATCTATGATTTGAATTGAAAATTTTAATAATTAATAAGTTGTCTTGTGATTTAATTTTAAATAAAATAAATAATAACAAATATTATTTGATAATACATTTAAAATTTTAAAAAATTATAAATATATATATATATATATATATATATATAAAATAATATGTATTAATAATTTTAAAATATTATTTATAATAATTTAATAATAAAATATTAAAGAAAGATAAATTATTAAATTTTGTTTTAAACATTAAATAATGGAAGAATGAAAAAATATTAAATATTTTGATGGTGACATGTATTGTTTATAATTAAAGAAATAAAAATTAATACACATCCTAGTGGATTAATTCGTTACAAACTTTTTACTCCCCTATAATTACTATTTTTTTATTATACTAATAAAGTAATAAACATAATTAAATACATAATATCATGATATTTTTATTTGTTTTTATATTTTATTAAGATTTTAAGTTTACCTTTTTATAATAATTTAAATTTTCAATATATTTATATAGAAAGCTTTTTTATATAATTTTTCATAATATTTTATAAATAAATAAATATTGTAATAGCTAGATTTTGTTTTTTTTAAACAAAATCGTCTACTTATAAAAATTCTGGTATAAAATACGTTAATACAAGTACATTTTTATTGATTTTTCAAAGTAATTGGCGACTCTATTTTTAAATAAATAATTTTTTTAATTAATTATATTTGATTAATTTAAACAGTTTCTAATTAAATTATTATTTGACTCAGATTATTAGAATTTGAACAAAATTAATTATTTTTATATGATAAATTTTTAAAACATCCATTATTTTCATAAATTTTTAAAAATTAAAAATTTTATCTTAAAAGATATATGACACACAAACCAATGTTGAAACGCAAATCCATGGGATTACAGTATTATTTTTTTTATTTAAACATTATATATAATTGACTATATTTGAAAACACTCTAAAATTAAATAGATAACACAATTTGTCAAAAATTAATTAGAAAATAGTTTATAGAGAAAATAAAGTAATAAATATCGAATAAAGAAAAGTACTCTAATTTTCTCCATCGTAGATAACATAATTTGTCATAAATTAACCAGAAAAACAATTTACAAAGAAAATGTTAAAGTAATCAACATAGGATAAAGACAAGTACTCCAGTTTTCTCGTCCATAAATAACAAAATTTGTTATAAATTATCCTGAAAAATAGTTCACAGTAAATTATTAAAGTAACAAATTTCAATTATAAAAAAAAACAACTAATACATAAATTGTTAAAGTAACAAATATAAGATGGAAGGTATTTTAATTTTCTCTGCCCACAAATAACATATTTTTTGATAAACTAACCAATAAATAGTTAAAAGGGAAAATGTTAAAGTAATAAATATCGAATAAAAAAAACACTATAATTTTTTACCTCATAGTCATAGATAACATAATTTGTTTATAAATTAACCATAAAAATAGTTTAGAGAAAAAATGTTAAAGTAACATATATCATATAAAGAAAAAATTTTAAATTTCTCAAGTCAATAGATAATATAATTTGTCAATTAGAAAAATAGTTCAGAATGAAAATGTTAAAGTAACAAATATCGAATAAAATAAAGTATTATAATTTTCTCCGTCAACAGATAACATTTTTTCACAAATTACCCAAAACAAATTGCTAAAGTAATAAATATCGATAAAGGAGATTACTCTAATTTTCACTATTTTAATATATAAGTATACTAAGTAATTTAGGTAAATTTATATCAGTTTGAAATTTCTTTATACATGATCATATTTGAAATTACTTCTTAGACATTTATTTTTGTTTAAATTTATTCTCTAAACATTTAAAATGTTATAACACGGTTAATTTTTGTTAAAATTATTCACAAAATTTTCCTATACCTGATATATCAATTTTTTTTCTAAATTTTATTGTGGGAAAATCTCTCACCTCCATCTTCAGATTACTTCTTTAGTTTCATTCTCAACAACGACGCATCTGTTCCACTTCCTTTCCAGACAACGATGTTGTAGACGACAAGATGTTGTAGACGACAAGATGTTGTAGACGACAAGATGTTGCAGATGACTATATCTAAATTATTTAGATAGAATACTTTTATAACAATTAACCACAACTCTCAAAATCTTAATTTAACAGTTAAATTTCTTACTTTATCAGTTAAATAACTCAGAAAAAAATAAAAAAAATTAATTCTAGTTTTTTCCGTCCATAGATTCAGCTAAACAACTTTCCTTGAGGAGATATGACACATCACCATCCACAGACAAATTATTCAAAAAAATAGACCAGACATAAATGAAAATGACATAAAATGAAAATGACAGATGTTAGATAAATAAAGGTAAAAATATTTTAATTTTCTCCGCCATAAACAACAGAATTTATGTTAAACTAATTGGATATAAACAGTTCAGAGTTAAACTCTTAAATTAACAAATATCAGATAAACATAAGTACTTTAGTTTTCTTCTTTTATAGATAACAAGTATCTTAATTATCTTTGCCCACAGATAAATTAATCCGAAAAATAGTTCAGGCATAAAATGTTACAGTAACAAATATCGAAGAAAAGTACTCTAGTTTTCTCAATCATAGATAACATAATTAGACATAAATTAACTAGAAAAATAGTTCAGAAGGAAAATGTTATAGTATAAATATCGGATAAAAAAAAATATGCTAGTTTTCTCAATCATAGATAACACAATTTATCATAAATTAATCAGAAAACAGTTTAGAGAGAAAATAAAGTAAAAAATATCGGATAAAGAAAAGTACTCTAATTTTCTTTATCGTTGATATCATAATTTGTCATAAATTAACCAGAAAAACAGTTCACAGAGAAAATGTTAAAGTAACCAACATAGGATAAAACAAAGTACTCTAGTTTTCTCCGACCATAAATAACAAAATTTGTTATAAATTATCCTGAAAAACAGCTCACAGAAAATTGTTAAAGTAACAAATTTCAATTATAAAAAAACAAATGATACAGAAATTGTTAAAGTAACAAATATAAGATGAAAAGTACCACAAATAACATTTTTTTTTTGATATATTAACCAAAAAACAGTTAAAAGGGAAAATGTTAAAGTAATAAATATCGAATAATAAAAACACTATAATTTTCTACGTCATAGATAACATAATTTGTCTATAAATTAACCATAAAAATTGTTTAGAAAAAAAATGTTAAAGTAACATATATCATATAAAGGAAAAAAATTAATTTTCTTAGTCAATAGATAATATAATTTGTTATAAATTAAATAGAAAAACAGATCAGAATGAAAATATTAAAGTAACAAATATCGAATAAAATAAAGTATTATAATTTTCTCCGTCCACAGATAACGTTTTTTCACAAATTACCCAAAAGAAATTGTTAAAATAACAAATATCGGATAGAGGAGATTACTCTAATTTTCACTATTTTAATATATAAGTATACTAAGTAATTTATGTAAATTTATATCAGTTTGAAATTTCTTTATACATGATCTTATTTGAAATTACTTCTTAGACATTTATTTTTGTTTAAATTTAAACTCTAAACATTTAAAATGTTATAACACGTTTAATTTTTGTTAAAATTATTCACAAAATTTTCCTATACATGATATATCAATTTTTTTTCTAAATTTTATTCTGGGAAAATCTCTCACCTCCATCTTCAGATTACTTCTTTAGTTTCATTCTCAACAACGACGACGCAACTGTTCCACTTCATTTCCAGACAACGATGTTGTAGACGACAAGATGTTGCAGATGACTATATCTATATTATTTAGATAGAATACTTTTATAACAATTAATCACAACTCTCGAAATCTTAAATTAACAGTTAAATTTCTTACTTTATCAGTTAAATAACTCAGAAAAAAAAAATTTATTCTAGTTTTTTCTGTCCATTGATTCAGCTAAACAACTTTCCTTGAGCAGATAGGACACATCACCATCCACAGACAAATTATTCAGAAAAATAGACCAGACATAAATGAAAATGACAGAAAATCAAAATGACAAATGTTAGATAAAATAAAGGTAAAAGTATTTTAATTTTCTCCGCCATAAATAACATAATTTATGTTAAACTAATTTGATATAAACAGTTCAGAGTTAAACTGTTAAATTAACAAATATCAGATAAACACAAGTACTCTAGTTTTCTCCGTCCATAAATAACAAAATTTGTTATAAATTATCCTAAAAAACAGCTCAAAAAAATTGTTGAAGTAACAAATTTCAATTAAAAAAAAAAAAAAAACTAATACAGAAATGGTTAAAGTAACAAATATAAGATAAAAAGTAATCTAATTTTCTCTGCCCACAAATAACATATTTTTTGATAAATTTACTAAACAACAGTGAAAAGGGAAAATGTTAAAGTAATAAACATTGAATAAAAAACACTATAATTTTCTACATCATAAATAACATAATTTGTCTATAAATTAACCATAAAAATAGTTTAGAGAAAATATGTTAAAGTAATATATATCATATAAAGAAAAAAATAATAATTTTCTCAGTCAATAAGTCAATAGATAATATAATGGAAAAAAGCTCACTTAGACGTATATACTTGTACAACTAGCTCACTTAGATATATGTACTAATAAAAGATCATTTAAACATATGTACTATCAAAAATTGGCTCATTTAGCCTCTTTTAATAACCATGGTTAACTTTTATTTTTAAATTTATATATTTATTAATTAAATATTAATTTATTTTCTCTCTCCTTCTTTTTCATTAATTAAATAAGCTAATTTATTTTATTATTAAATTTTTATTATTTTAATATTAATTTCACTTTTATATTTATCTTCTTTTTTTATTAGTTTTTATTTCTCATCTTTCTTAAATTCTCATTTTTTTTTAATTTAACAACTTATTTATGAGTTTTATGTTCTACTGTAATATTTTTTTGAAGGATTTTTTTATTTAATTTAATGTAATAAAAATGAAAAAGGGTTTTTTCTTATTTAGATTAATATAAATATAAATGAAATTAATAATTTTTATTTAATTTTTATTCACGACTTATATTAGTAAAGGAATTGTTTTGTCTAATATTTGATTATTACTTTTTTAGTGTTCGATGAATAAGTTTTTATTATTATTCAATTCTTAATTAATTTATTTTTGTGTTAAAAAAAAAAATTGTTGAAAGAATTTTGATTGTTATATTCAATTATTGGGATTAAACAATTTTAAAATAATTAATAATTAATGTGAATATAAAAAAATATATAAAAAAAGAAGAAATATAGAGTTAAAATAATTAATGATGAATGCTCGTATATATAAAATAAAATTAAAATAATCAATCATAAATATTCATATAAAAATAATAAAAAATTATAAAAAAGATAAAAATATAGGGTTCATTTATTAGTAATAAATGAAATAATAAATGAAAAGGAAAGAGAGAGAAAATATATTAATATTTAATTAATAAATATATAAATTTAAAAATAAAAGTTAACCATGGTTACTAAAAGAGGCTAAATGAGCCCATTTTTGATAGTACATACGTTTAAATGACTTTTTATTAGTACATACGTTTAAGTGAGCTAGTACAAGTATATACGTCTAAGTGAGCTTTTTTCCTAATATAATTTGTCATAAATTAATTAGAAAAATAGTTCATAATGAAAATATTAAAGTAACAAATATCTAATAAAATAAAGTACTATAATTTTTTTGTCCACAGATAATATTTTTTCACAAATTACCCAAAACAAATGGTTAAAGTAACAAATATGAGATTACTCTAATTTTCACTATTTTAATATATAAGTATACTAAGTAATTTATGTAAATTTATATCTGTTTGAAATTTTTTTATACATGATCTTATTTGAAATTACTTCTTAGACATTTATTTTTGTTTAAATTTAAACTCTAAACATTTAAAATATTATAACACGGTTAATTTTTGTTAAAATTATTCACAAAATTTTCCTATACATGATATATCAATTTTTTTTCTAATTTTTATTGTAGGAAAATCTCTCACCTCCATCTTCAGATTACTTCTTTAGTTTCATTCTCAACAACACGAGATTACTTCTTTAGTTTCATTCTCAACAACACGACGCAACTGTTCCACTTCATTTCAAGACAATTTATCAGTTAAATAACTCAGAAAAAAATAAAAAAATTATTCTAACTTTTTTCATCCATAGATTCAGCTAGACGGATTTTCTTGAGTAGATAGGACACATCACCATCTACAGTCAAATTATTCAGAAAAATAGATTATAAACAGTTATATCTATTTTTCTGAATAATTTGTCCGTGGATGGTGATGTGTCCTATCATAAATTAATGTCTGGTCTATTTTTCTGTTTATATCCGAAAAAAAAAAAACGTAACAAATTTAATTTTATTGGTTAGATTTGTAATGTTATTAGATCTAAGAGTAAGATAGCTTCTTGTTGGATTCTAATAGTTCTAGTTTAATGATAATTATATTTCAAATAATTTGTAATCTTATTTTTGGTTAAAAAAAAAAATTAATATATTTATTGTTTATTCTTTTATAATTTATTTATTTTATATTGATTTTGGTTTTAAATTTGATTAAACTTATTCATTTTAGATGTACAGTGAAATTTTGTTGAGATTATTTAAAGAGAATATTTTTTTAGCTATCATATACAAAAAAAATCAATACATGTGGCTCTTTATTTTTGTTCACATATTTTAACGGAAATGCACCTCAATATCAGAAATGATTTGACATTTTTACAACAATAAATTTGAACTACGATTTACAAACTATGTATTCCTTCGTCGCACAAAAACTAGATGTTTGGACAAAGAAGGAATACATAGTTAGTAAATCGTGATTCAAAAAGATTATGGTAGAAATGTCAAACCATATTTGGTATTGAGGTGCATATCCGCTAAAGTATGTGAATAATGATAAAGAGTCGGTGATATTTGATTATCAGACTTTAATTAAGTACATATACCGAAAAGATGATTATAAATGAAAACACAAATTAGAGAACAAAAAGGAGATAAAAAAATTCCCTTAACTACAATTTTAAGAATACTAATGAGCGATTAGCACCTTCAATCACTCTAATTTAGTAATGTTTGAGAATAAGAATGCATTAACAATAACTACATCATACAAAAACAAAAACAAACTTTGATTAACAATTGATATATTATGTAATTAATAATTCTTTCAGTAATTTAATTATCATATTCATAGAGTAATTTTTTACCTTCATTAGTAATTTAGATAGTGTATCTTCTCAATTAAAGTTGTATGTAACCAAAGTCTGATGATATATAAAATCGATAATAACTCTTTATCTTTGTTCACATATATATATTTCGGATGAAATACACAATTTACTAACCCCTTATTTCTTCTCCGCCCATCTATCTACTCTTTTTTTAATCGAATCAAAAATAATAGTCCATCAAAAAAAGAGAGGATACATAGTCGATGAAGAAATTGTTGTTAGGTCTTCATGTGTATTTCTGAACAATGATAAAGAGACATTAGTATTAGATCATCAAACTTTGGTTACCTACAACCATATTAAGAAGATGATACAGCAAGAGAAACCAAAAAATTGATGCGGCGGAATAAAAGAAAAGAAGACTAGGAGAGAGAAAAGAAAAAGTAGGGCAATGTGAATGTGAGGGTTTCCTTTGGGCCGTGTCTTTATAAGAGAGAGAAAAGAAAAACTAGGGCAATGTGAATGTGAGGGTTTCCTTTGGGCCGTGTCTTCTTATAAATAAATTAGTTCGTAGGTATAAAATATCTTTTTGTCCAACATTTTTTACACTCTTACAATTTTATCATTTATTTATTAATTATTCAATAATAACCTCAATCTCATAGTAAATGACAAATTAATTATTTTTTTTTGAAGGATTTGGTCAAAATGTTAATTTTTTTTTATTAGTTACTTATTTTTTAATTTATTATATTAATTTTAATTTAATTATTTTTTATATCATAAAAAATACTTAGTAAAAAATACATAATATCTTCTTAATTTAATATTAATAGTATATCATCAAATTATTCTAAAATTAATTTGTAATATAAATAATTATTATTTTTTTAATATATATATATAATATCACTTTATTATATTAATATTATATTATTATTATTAATTATTTTATTTTAATACATTTACAAAAATATAAAAAAAAAATCTTCACTAATTACTTAACTTGTTAAAATTTATTAAAATAATTAAAATTTAAATATAATTTTTAATGATTAAAATTATATATTTAAAATACTTAATATTTATTTTTAACTATTATTTGAATATTTCAAAACAATACTTATAAATTAATATTTTGTTTTACAAATTAATATATATATATATATATATATATAATATAATATATATATATTTTTGAGGATTAAGTCAAAAAGTTAATTTTTATTAGTTACTTATTTTTTTTTCTCTTTAAAATGTTTTTTTCTTAGTATATGATAAATTAATATTTTTTTAAGGATTTAGTCAAAAAGTTAATTTATATTACTTACCTATTTTTTTAATTTTTTATATTAATTTTAATTTAATTATTTTTTAAATCATAAAAATTACTTAGTAAAAATTATATAATACCTTTTTAATTTAATATTACTAGTATATCATAAAATTATTCTAAAATTAATTTATAATCAAAGTAATTATTATTTTTTTCAATAATATATATATATATATATATAAATATATATATATGTTTATATATATAATATCACTTTATTATATTATTATTGTTAATTTCTTATTTTAATACTCTTACAAAAATATTAAAAAAAAACAATTCTTCACTAATTACTTATTTTGTTAAAATTTATTATAATAATTTAAAATTAAATATTTTTAATGATTAAAGTTATATATTTAAAATACTTAATATTTGTTTTTAACTAATATTTGAATATGTCAAAACAATAATTATAAATTAATATTTTATTTTACAAATTAATAAAAAATATATATATTTTAAACTCTTCTTTCTCTCTTTAAAATGTTTTTTCATATTTTATTTTTATGTTAACTTTTACCTCTAAATAATTAATTTTTTATTTTTATTTAAATATTAATAATTCATAATTTAAGTTACATTTATTTTCAATATCAGTATTTTATAATTTGAATTGAATATTTTAATAATTAATAATTTATCTTGTGATTTAATTTTAAATAAAATAAATAATAACAAACATTATTTGATAATACATTTAAAATTATATATATATATATATATATATATAAAATGTTATGTATTAATAATTTTAAAATATTATTTATAATAATTTAATAATAAAATATTAAAGAAAGATAAATTATTAAATTTTATTTTAAACATTAAATAATGTAAGAATGAAAAAATATTAAATATTTTGATTGTGACATGTATTGTTTATAATTAAAGAAATAAAAAATGATACCCATCCTATTATTACTATTTTTTATTTTATACTAATAAAGTAATAAATATAATTAAATATATAATATCATGATATTTTTATTTATTTTTATATTTTATTAAGATTTTAAATTATTTTTTTATAATAATTTAAATTTTCAATATATTTATATAGAAAGCCTTTATATATAATTTTATCATAATATTTTTTCAGAGAATTAATCTGTATTAAAAAAATTACAAAGCACATTCAACTCATTTTATTTCGTCAAGATATTACAATTAGAATTCTATACATCAAAACAAAAATATTTTTACAAGTTGATTCCTTTCAAACCTGATTTTGTTTACTTCAGATCAATGATTCATGCCAAACCTCATTTTGCTCACT
The DNA here is from genome assembly GCF_907164915.1 of Impatiens glandulifera. Taxonomy (NCBI): domain Eukaryota; kingdom Viridiplantae; phylum Streptophyta; class Magnoliopsida; order Ericales; family Balsaminaceae; genus Impatiens; species Impatiens glandulifera. The sequence continues at coordinate 9,352,273 of NC_061869.1, read as the reverse complement.
TTAAATAAGGATAGTAAGTACCTTGATAAATTACAAGGTCCTAAAATTATCTATCCTAAAAAAAACTTATAACAAAAGGAGATATATAAGGAACAACTTTAGGGGAATGGAGAAGGAGGTTAATGGTCGTATACAACGGCTGTGCACTGTGATATTTGAATCTTCACATTACTCTAACCTCAATTAACTTTTTTAGCAGTTTTTTTATATGATATTGGAATCTTCAAATTACTCTAACCTCAATTAGTTTATGAGATTTTTTGAAAAATTTGAAACTGTAGTAGACAAAGAGAATAAAAAGGATAATTAGGAGTTAGTATAAAAAATATTTTTATCCAACAATTTTTTACACCTTTTAATTTTAATTAGATATTTTATCAATTTTAACCCAATCTTATTATGAAAGAGAGAATACAATATTTATATATTGACATTGAGTTTGTTAATAAAATAGGGGAAATTTGATGAAATAACCCTCTTACGTTATTATCATATTTATAGCATTCATTTATATTTTTAACCTTTTGCCAAGGAAAAATGTCACTTTTTCCCTTTATTTAAAAAAAAATGATTTTCTTTTCCCTTTCCTTCTCCTTTCCCTCCCTTTCTCTCTTTTCAACTTCCCCTACCCCTAAAGACGATCGATAACGACGAAGCTGAAGGAACCAACGAAGCCACCATCATCTTCTTCTTCTTCTCCTCTCCCCCGACGACGAAGCCGAAAGAACTAACGAAACAACTTTGAACGAAGCCACCATCATCATCTTCTTCTTCTCCTCTCCCCAGACGACTATCCGGCCCCCGACGACTATCCGGCCCCCGACGACTATCCGGCCCCCGACAACGGAAAAAAGCAATACGAACGAAGGTTGAGCTCCCGATCCTGTCGTAGACGAATGCGCATTCGTCTGCGACAGATGCGCATTCGTCTGCGACAGCCTGCAACAACTTTCGACATATGCATTTTAAACCCAAAACGATTCAGTCAGCCAATAACCTAAACCTAAACAATAAACACTAAAACCCTAAACCGAAAACGGGAAAACTCGGATAGAAACGGGAAAACATGAAAGATAAACTCACCTTCGTCGTTCTGGAGTTCTGATTCTCGTCGGAGGCTCTTATTTGTCGTCGGAGGCTCGTCGGGGTTCGGAGGAGAGGACATCGTCGATGTTTCGGCTTGATCGATTGTCTTCGGGGGGAAGTTGAAAAGAGAGAGAGGGAGGGAAAGGAGAAGGAAAGGGAAAAGAAAAAGAAAATCAATTTTTTTTTTAAATAAAGGGCAAAAGTGACAATTTGGCTTGACAAAAGGTTAAAAATGAAAAAATTAGTAAAGGCATGCTATATATGGTAATAACTCTCCTATGAGGGTTATTTCATCAAATTTTCCAATAAAATGTATCTTAATTTAAAATAATAAAATGTCTTCAATTTTAAAGCTTGAAAAATTAATTATTTCATGAAAAGTTAATTATTTATTAGTTACTTATTTTTTAAACTTTATTATATTAATTTTAATTTAATTGTTTTTTAAACGCTTAAAATTACATATTAAAAAATACTTAATATTATTATTATTATTTAATATTAATAGCATATCACAAAATTACTTTAAAATAAATTTGTAATATTAATATTATTAATTTTTTTAATTATTAATATCATATAAAATTAACTTATTTTTATCTTAAACGATTAAGCTACACACTATTATGTTAAAAAACTAATAAACTTAACTAAAATCCTATTATTTACAATTAAATGGCTGCCTCTAGCCAACCCGTGAGCTTGTTGGGCTTACTCTAGAGCCGGCCCCGACAATAAGTACATCATACAAAAACAAAAACAAAAACAAGTTTTAATTACACAAAATTTTAAATATGGTGAGTAATTATGTAATTAATAATTCTTTCAATAATTTAATTATCATTTATCTAAATATATTCATACGATCAAAAACAAAATCTTTACTTTCATAAACTATATACATTTAGAGTAATTTAGATAAGGTATCTTTTTAATAAAAGTTGTATGCAACAAAGTCTGATAATGTAAAATCGTTAATAGCTCTTTATCTTTATTCACATATTTCAGCAAAAATACACAATTTATCATTCTCATATTTTTCGTCACCTAAATATCTACTCTTTTTTTAAAGTAGTAATCCATCCAAAAAGAGTGGATATCTAGACGACGAACAAGATTGTTGTTAGGCATTTCTGAACAATGATAAAGAGACATTAGTGTTGAATCATGAGACTTTGGTTACCTACCACCTTATTAACAATATGATACAGCAAAGAAACAAAAAAATGAGAAAAGAATAACTAGGGCAAAATCAATGTGGGGGTTTCCTTTGGCCCGTGTCTTCTTATAAATAAATTAATAGTAGATATAAAATAATTTTTTGTCCAACAGTTTGTACACTTTACAATTTTATCATTTATTTATTAATTATTCAATAATAACTTCAATTCATAGTACATGACAAATTAATTATTTTTAAGGATTGAGTCAAAAAATCAATTTTTTTTATTAGTTACTTATTTTTTAAATTTTTTATATTAGTTTTAATTTAATTATTATATTACAATTTTTAAATAATTTTATCATTTTAGAAGAATTGAGTATATATGTGCTCAAATTCATGAAACACATTATTTAAGCCCTCTTAAATCTTGTGATACTTTTATACTTGCATCAAAATAATATATTATATATGTGTTTTATTATAAAATTTATTTATAATCTCAATAATTTAATTTAAAATTAATATCTAACTAGAAATAACAAATTTCAACTAATATAATTTTCTTTCATTAAAAGTATTACAATTACCTATAAATCAAAATAAAACTATATATTTTTATTTTATTAGTTAGATTTGCAATACATAAAAATAGATTTGATTCAAGGAAAATTTGGAATTTCTCATCCCAGATGAGTATAAATCATGATAAATCATAAACTCCTAAAATATACCACGTGGGGCACGGTGATAGAAGCGGCACACCACCAAAATCCTAAGTTTCGATATAGATCATAACCGACATTAACTTCTTTAGCAATTTTCGTTTGTATGATATTTGAATCTCAACTTAACACTGACATTAACTTCTTTAGCCGTTTTCGTTTGTATGATATTTAAATCTCAACTTAATACTAACCTTAACTGATCATTGAAACTCTTGAGAAGTCAGAAACTGCAACTGTAAGAATAAGAGAAGAAGTTGGACAAATAGAAGAATAATTAGGGTAAAATCATTGTGAGGTTTCCTTAGTCCCATCTCCTTTTATAAATAAACAAGTAGTAGATATAAAAAAAATTTGTCTAACAATACAATATAATCTACTAAAATTAATTATTTATCAATATTAGTAAAAACAAAATTATTTATTTTTTAAATTTTATTATATTATATTAATTTCAATTCAATTATTTTTTAAATGATTAAAATTAAATATTAAAAAAATACTTAATATCTCTTTTATAAATATTAATAATATATCAAAAAATTAATTAATTTATAAAAAAAGTAATTTTTATTTTTTTTCAATGATATGATATACATATTTATGTCTATATAAATAGATATATGTATGTCTATAGATATATAAATATATATATATATATATATATATATATTTCACTAATTTATTATATTATTATTGCTAATTTTTTATTTTAATCTTTTTTTACAAAATATATAAAAAAAAATCACATCAATTTAATTATTTTTTTAATGATTAAAATTACATACTTAAAATTTTTTCAACTAATATTAAGTAATATGTCAAAACAATACTTCAAAATTAATATTTTATTTTATAAAATGTAATTATTAGTCTACTACTAATACGTAAAAATTTACATTTAAAAAATATTACTGCAATATTAATGAAGATTGTGTAAATATATAAATATATATAATTTATAATTACTATATATAATATATATATATATATATATATATATATATATATATATATATATATATATATATATATATATTATCCCCTGACTATCTAAAATAATAATATTATTGTATTAGTTATCTAATTCTTAAAAAAAAAATTATTAAATGATATATATATTTTGTCCGTTTAATTTTTCTCAAAAACTTCTTTTTTCAAATAATTAAGTATTTGACTCTAATATAATATTTTGAATATTCAAATCAATAATTAATACATGTAAAATTATAAAATAAAACATAACCAATTGGTGATCAGCTTGTAATCACCAGGATCTTTTATACGTTCAACTATGGAATGGTTTAGGGATGATAGAGAACCCTTCTCCAAAAAAAACTTGTTATTTTCTTTTTTTGCACTTGTTATTTATTTATTTTTGCACTTACTCACATTATATTTGGAATCACCAAAAAAAATAAAAAATCTTTAAAAAGATTAAATCTATTTGTAAGGAGAAGAGAGTTGTCCACAAATAATCCATATTTGGCTCAGTATTGCCTCATCCGTGCCTCATTTGTGCCAGAATTTTCTTGCCCAGTCACAATACAAATTTATTATTATAATTATTTCATAATTCAGCTCAATCAAACAAAATTATAAACTAAACTTTTATGATTTAAGAACTTAAAAAAATGATTTTTATACTTTCGGATTAATAAAAAAAATTGGTAAACTTAAGCCTTTTTTTATTTATCAACTTTTATTCTTCTCCAATAATTTAAAATAATATCATAAACATCACCATTTTCCTTTGTTTTAATAATATAAACTAACTTAAAATAGACACAGATATAATGTCATTAATATTTTTTATTTATTTTTATATTTTATAGAAAAATTAAATTTAATTTCTTATAATAATATTGCTATTTTTTTTATAATTTTAGTTATTCTTCGTTACATCAATCTCAATATTTGAATGAATAGATATATATATAAGTAGAGCTTCTAACTATAGTTGTTGGACATTTGGCCAGCCTATTCATGAGGGAGAAAAAAATTATAGTAAAAAATATTTGTATACACTACTTAAAATATTTATTTAGAATTTATCAATTTCAAAATAAGTCATTTTTATTTATCAATATCCCAATAATTTAATACAATATCACAATCATAACAATGATTTAAATGGATAAAAGTCTATATAATAGAAATCTAAGTAACGAAACATCTAGCTTAAATTTGTGATTTAAAATAATAAAAAATGAAACATTTTAATTTTATTTTTCTCATTATTTATTTGTGGTTAACTTTAGCTATGCTCAAGATATACTATTAATTATTTAGTCTGTTTGCATTTTTTTTTTTTATAAATTTCAGACTTATCACTTACCAATTACAATAATAAGATATATAAATAAAAGTATTTTTTTAATTTATTTTTTTATAAGATTTTTAAATTTATAATATTTTTATATAATTTTATATCATAGAATAAGTCTTCATAAATCCCTTATCATTTTAAACCTACTTCAGGCTTCAGATTGAATGTATTGAATATTTATTTGTAATGTCATAATTTAATTTAGATTCGCACGAATAATAAATTGAGCTTAAAAAAACGCAAAAAGAGTTTATATTTCAAATGTGATGTAAAATATACTTGAGACCATGTGTGCACAAATAATAGTCAAATGTTTGTGATAGAAGGTCCTGATAATGAATTAAAAGAAAAACTAAGAAAGGAGGTAGTTTCAGATGAAGTGGTTGTAGAAGAGAGAGAGCTATCAGTACAATCCCTAAACGGAATAGCTAACAAATATTCACTAAAGATTTTGGGACAACTCAAGAAGAGGAAAATTTCAATTATAATTGACAATGACAATACACACTCATTTATTGATGAAGGCACGGCTAGACAATTGGGTTGTAATCTCAAGGAGACGAATTCAATGACAGACACTATTAGATATAGTTGACATAGCATTCCTAACTTATAACTTGGAAGATTCAGGATTATGAGTTTTCACTCACTATTAGAACACTCAAGTTGTGGGTTGTGACATGGTGTTAGGTGTTGATTGGATGAAAAAATTTGGACCTGTCAGCTAAATAAACGGACTAAAAATTCGACTATACGACACAAAAGAAAAAGGGTCTTTTAGGCTTATGAGCGGTGAGACGATGGGTAAAAGTATCAAGAAATGATTGAGAGATTTATAGAACAATTATATCACATAGAGGCAAATAACTCAACAAAACAGATTAATATGCAAAAGGGGAAAACATAGATGAGAGAATACCTCGCTTAATCCAACCATATCAATCCTTATTTGAAGAACTCAGTCAACTACCTCCCATTCGAGCTACAGTTCATGCAATAAACCTCAAAGTTGATGATGTTCCTCCAAATCAAAGACCGTATCGCTATCTATTTATTCAAAAGGGAGATATTGAAGCTCTAGTCTCAGAAATAAAAAAAAGTCAAGCTTCATTAGAAGTAGTAACAGTTTCTTTGCTTCACTAGTAATCTTAGTAAAAAAAGATGGAACTTGGCGATTTTGTGTGGATTATAAACAACTACAGAAATTAATATTAAGGACAAATACCCTTTACCTGGAGTTGCTGAATTACTGAATGAGCTTAATGGAGCCACGGTGTTCACAGAGCTAGACTTGAGAGCGGGTTATCAATAGATACGAGTACAAGAAGAAGACATACATAAAATAATATTTAGGACTCACTCGGGGCTATATGAATTTAGAGTTTTGCCATTCGTTTTTCTAATGCACCTGCAACATTTCAGGCATTAAGGAATGATATATTTAGAAAAAAATTACGAAAAAATGTATTGGTATTTTTCGATGATATCATTATTTATAGTACTAATATGGAGTTACATTTGGAACAACTTAAGGAATTATTAAAGATTCTTACAGCAAATGGCCTACTGGTTAAATAGTCAAAATTCTCGTTTGGACTAAGTAAATTATATTATTTGGGCCATTTGATTAGTGTAAACGGAATAAAAAATTGATCCACAGAAAATATCATGTATTCAAGACTGGTAGTTTCAAAAAACATAAAAGCTTTAACAGGAATTCTTGGATTAGCGGGATATTATCGGAGACTTATATGCAATTTTAGTGTTATTAGAAAACTATTACATGAATTCCTTAAAAAAAGAATGTTCAAATGGAGTAATGAAACAAATAAGTCTTTCAAGGCGCTTAAAAAAAGCTTTAATGACTACCCCGGTATTAGCATTACCAAAAAATTTAGTAGATCTTGAAGTTGAAATAGATGTGAGTTATTATGGGGACGGTGCTAATGTAGAAAGGAAGACCTATTGCTTATCTAAGTAAAGTCATTTCTAAAATACATTTGAGATTTCTCACATATGAGAAAGAATTGTTAGTTGTTCTTATGGAAGTCACTAAATAACGACACTACTTATACGGGAGACATTTCATTATTCGGATAGATCATCATAGTCTTAAGTTCCTAATGGAACAAAAAATCACGATAGTATTACAACAACAGCGGTTATCCAAACTTCTTGGATTTAATTATATCATTATCTATAAAAGAGGAAAAACAAATATGGTTGCTGATGCATTATCTAGGAGAAAAATTGCAGAATTGACAATGATTTCCACAGTCACTTCAGTATGGTAAGAAGAAGTTGAAGACTTCTATAAAAAAGATAAAGAAATATAAAACTTATTATCCTACTAACAACACATTCAGACAAATGCCCTCTCTACAAACATGAAGGAAAAGTGATCAAATACAAGAATCGAATTTATATAGGCAACCAAGGAAATATGAGAAGAGAAATATTGTCATTACTACACAAATCTAGTATTGGAGGACATTCAGAAACACAGACTACTTATCAACGAATTAAGACAAACTTGTATTGGCCTAGAATGAAGAATGAGGTGCAAGATATGGTCAAAGTGATATATGTCATCAAAGATTCAAAAATGAAAAATCTATAAAAGCGGAATTACTACAACCACTACATATTCATGATTCACCATAGTTACATATTCAATGAATTTTATTGAAGGACTCCCTATTTTAGATGGATATACAACAATCTTAGTGATGATGGATCAATTTACTAAATATAATCATTTTATTAAACTGAGGCATCTTTATACAACATCACATATAGCGAATCAATTCATTGAAATATTTATAGACTACATGGATTGCCTCAATCAATTGTTACAGATCAAGATCCAATATTATGTTAGGATTTGGATCCCTCAAATCTTATCTACTTGAAACGATCTATAAAAACGCAAAAAAAAAACACAAGAAGACACAAATTTATAGTGGTTCACTCAAATGAGCAACGCCCACATCAACCTCCAACAAATTTCACTATAAAGAAGAAGTAGTACATAGTTTTTGTCTCACACTTTAACTCTCTAAAATTTTGTCTGATCTCCGTAAACTCTTAATAATAACATATTTATAGGTTAAACATTTAGGTAATAAAATCTAAACAACTCTTGGTCATGCCCAAATCTAAACCCAAACCCAAATACAAACTCAATAAACTCTAATTAACTATTGTAGAATTTATTATATGTGTAAGCTCTATAACTCAACAATCTCCCACTTGGAGACTAACTCTATCATCTCTCGATCGGTAGCGGCTTTCCATCTGGTTTCTTAACGAAGAAGACCAACTGAAGTTACACACAAGCTCATATTTTCCTTTGATTTCAAAGCTTTGTGGTTGTCGCATTTAATCTCTTCATCTAAATCATCATGAAGAAAAACAGTTTTGACATTAATTTGTTGAAGAAGAAGATCTTCTTTCACAACCAAACTCAAAATAGTTCTGATTGTCATTAAATTGACCATTAGAGAGAAGATCTCATTGTAGTCAATACATTCTTTCTGTTGAAATACTTTCACAACTAACCTTGTCTTATAACTCATGGTTTTATCATATTTTTCTTTAATCCTGAAGATTCATTTGTTGTGAAGAAATTTTTTTCCCTTTGGTAGCTTAGTGAGCTCCCAAGTTTGATTCGATGTCAAAAGTCCATCTCATCTTTCATTTCAAACTCCCACTTAACTGATTAATAATATTGTATTACTTACTCGTATCATTTTGGTTCGTCTCTATCTGCTAACAAGATATAGTTTAGAGATGGGGATCACCTCTTGACTACTTTTCAATTTTTGACGATCTTCTCAACTATATAATTGGTGTTTGCTGATTTACCTCTATGACCACATTCTCAACGATTTTATCTTCATCAACACATTGGTCTTCTTTGACAGTTGGTATTATTCAGTTGAAAATCTCTCAAATCGATCGTACCAGTCTCTTCAAACTTAGAATTACCATATAATGTCTTACTAACACAATCTTTGTAAAAAACCTGTTCATTGAAGATAACGTTCCTGCTACGAATAATCTTTTGATTTTGATTATCCCAAAAACGATAATCAAACTCGACATCCCCAAAACCAATAAAAATATATTTATTAGACTTTGGATCAAGCATGCTCCTATCACATTCATTAATATGAACATATGATAAACAATCAAACACTTTCAAACAAGAAATGTTTACCTTTGTATTGCTCCAAACTTCTTCTGAAATTCTTAATTCAAGAGGAACAAAGAGTCTTATATTTATCAAGTAGGCAACAATATTGATAGCTTCTTCCTAGAAGGTTTTAGGCATCCCGTCATGCAATCTCAATGTTTTTAGCACGCTTGTTTAATGTTCAATTCATCTGTTCAGCTACTTCATTCTATTGAGGCATTTGTGGAACAGTCTTCATCATACTGATCACATTTACAACACAATATTCTCTGAAATCTGAACGGATGTACTCGCCTCCGTTGTCAGATCTCAAGCATTTAATCTTCCTAATTGTTTCATTTTCAACCAAAGCCTTCCACTTTTTGAAAAGCACAATACATCAGATTTATTCTTCATAAAATATACCTATATCCCTCTCGTCGAATTATTTATAAACATCACATAGTAGAGTGATCCTCCAATAGAATAAATAGGTGCATGTCCCCACACATCAGTGTGTACCAACTCTAGTCTTTCTTTCTTGCGATCTTTCCCAATCTTTAAGAAACTCACTCATGATGTTATTTAAAAATGCAGTTTTCACATAATTGATGTTCAATAGACTTCAGTTCTGGAATCATTCCATTATTTAAAATAATTTTCATCACTTTTTTGCACATATGACCCAACATGCAATGCCATAACTCACTATTCTTTGAGTCATCAACTACAATAAAAAATGTTTCTCTACAAGTTAAATTCGTGTATAACGTTCCAATTTTGTAACCTCGAGCAACAACTATTGCTCATTTAGTCACCTTCCACGCACCATTTTCACAACTGAAAATGTGACTTTCTTTATCAAGTTGTGTAACAGAAATTAGATTGCGCATTAAACTTAGAATGTGTCTCACTTTATTAATTTTCTAAACATAATTGTTTGTCATCTTTAATTTGATGTCCCCATGTCAACAATATCTAATGGTTCACTATCTGTGAGATAAACTTTCTCACAATTTCTAGTCACGTAATTCTCTATTAATTCTTTATGGGAAGTTGTGTGAAAAGACGACCCTGAGTCCAAAACCCATGAATCTATCAGGTTATCAACAAATAGGAGCAACGCATTAGTGATAGTTTATGTAACTGCATTAGTTGCATTATTTTTATCATCATCGTTTCTTTTCGGTGCTTTGTAGTTCCTCTTCAAGTTACCCTGCTTACTACAATTCTAACAATCAAATGTCCGCTAGACTTATACTGACTCCTCCTATTCCTCGATATAGATCTTCTCTTACCTCATATGTAAATTTCTATTATTACATATGCCCATATTTTCAACATTTAAAGCAAAACCTTTGACGTTTCATCAGAATCAATTTTACGAACTTCTTCAGCAAGAATTCGATCTCTAAATTTAATAAATCTCAACTTAGAATTTCCAACAGAGTTACTAATTGTTTCCCTCATAGGTTCTCAACTATTTGGTAGAGATGCTAACAAAATCATGGCACTAATTTCGTCCCCAAAATCAATCTCAACTAGTAGTAGTTGATTCACAATTGTATTAAATTCGTTCAAATGAGTAGTGACAGAAGTACCATCAATTATTCTTAAATTAAAGAGTCTTTTTATTAAATATACTTTGTTGTTAGTGGATGATTTCTCATACATATTAGAGAGAGCTTTCATCAGACCCATGTTGGTCTTCTCCTTTGTTATGTTGTGAGCAATAGCTTTGGCTAGCGTTTGGATAACTCCCAAAACTTGTCTATTAAGGAGTTTCCATTCATATTCATCGATCTTCTCTGATTTCTCACTCAAAGAAATATGAAGCTTCTTTCCATAGAGATAATCCTCAATCTGCATCCTCTAGAATACATAATATGTTCCATCAAATCTTCCAATCTCGTGACCTATATTGTTCTCACTTTCCATCGTTTCCAATGCTTTGATTTATCCTAGCATCTTTGATACCAGTTGTTATGATTTGGATCCCTCAAATCCGACCTGCTTGAAACGATCTATAAAAACGCAAAAAAAAAGAATGAAAGAAAACACAAATTTATAGTGGTTTGCTCAAATGAGCTACGTCCACTTCAACCGCCACCAGATTTTACTATGAAGAAGAAGAAATACAGAATTTTGTCTCACACTTTATCTCTCTATAATTATGTCTGATCTCCGCAAACTCTTAATAATAACATATTTATAGGGTAAACATTCAGTTAATAAAACATAAACAACTTTTGGTCAGATCCAAACTCAAACTCAAATACAAACCCAATAAACTTTAATTGACTATTGTAGAGTTTATTATAAGTGTGTGCTCCATAACTCAACATAGTCATCAGTCACTTTTGACAGGAGCTGCTAAAAATTATTGGAGTAAAATCATTTTTAAGTACTACCTATCATTCAGAGATGGATGGACAAATAAAGACGATGAACTAGTGTTTAGAAGCTTACCTAAGGTGCATGAGATAATATAAACCTAAATTTGGAGCAAGTGGTTAGTATTGTTTGATTAGTGGTATAATACAGTTTTTTATTCATCGTTGAAACGGACTCTCTATCAAGCACTATATGGAGTTGTTCCAATACCTTTGCCAATGGGAAATATGGTGAAGACATTAGTAGGAGTAGTGGAGGAATTCCTAAAGGAAAGAGTTTAAATGAGTCGAGCAATGAAAATAATTTAGTTGTGGCACAAAACAGAATGAAGCAGTATGCGGATCGCAAAAGACAATACAACATATTTATCGTGGGAGATTGGGTATTTCTAAATTGCAGCCTTGTTAACAAACTACAGTTGCAGCAAGAAAAAACATTAAACTAGCAGCAAATTTTTCGACCCATTCATCATTTTGGAAAAGTTAGATCAAGTTGCTTATAAATTAAAATTACTTGAGAACTCTAAGATACATCCTTTTTTTCATGTTTCTCTTCTCAAGGCCAAGTTAGGAATACTTCAAGAGGTACAAACAATGTTATCTTTCATCGAAGAAGCTGGAGAGATACAATTACAACCAGAATCAGTATTAGAAAGAAGATTGATTAAAAGAAGAAGTCACCTCGTGGCACAAAACTTGATTTAGTAGACTCATACAACGATAGAAGATTCAACTTGGGAAGACTGGACATTCTTCCAATCCCAGTTTCTAGAATTCTGTGAACGATTTCTGCAAATAACCTCGTTCTATAAGGAGGCTTTTAAGGAATGGGGAATGTCGTGAATCCTAATAGCATATAAACTCAAATGAAGATCTTCAAAACTGGAGTCTAAAACGGGAGGCTATTCATTATAAGAAATTATCCATCATATGCCACCTGTCATCATTTAATAATTAATATAAATAATAACTGAAATTAATTAATAAAAATAATTAGAAGTAACAGAATTTTGTTAAACCCTCCTAATATAAATATTAATGGATTATAACTTAAAAAGATATGTCTTTTGAATGTAAGACTCACTTTTTCTTCTAATATACATGTTGGAATTAAACTAATTTCAATAATTAAATGGAAATGATATTTGGACAAATGAAATTTACACCAAATTCAAATATGAATTAATGGTGAAATTTAATCCAAATAAAATTCATATAAAATTCAAATGTGAATTAATTGTGAAATTTAATCCAAATGAAATTCACACCAAATTCAAATGTGAATTAAAGTGAAATTAATCCAAATGAAATTCACATCAAATTCAAACGTGAATTAAAGTGAAATTATCCTCAAATTAAATTCACATCAAATTTAAATGTGAATTATGGTGTCATGTAATCCAAATAAAAATGAATTTTGTAATTGTTATAATTAACATTAATGCCTTGAATAAGTCAATTAACAAATGGTGTTAATTGTTATTGTAACTACAAAATACTTATTGTTGGATGTAACTTGAAGGATGATGAAAAGGCAAGCAAGGATAACCGTTGGATGAATGAATGATGAATTAGTGGCAGTTAGATTAAAGAATTGATTATGAGTTTAATTTTTAACTATATATATCCTTTCACCTAGTATTCCTCTCTACACATCATCTCATCATTTCTCACTCTAGAATTCCAAAAGTCATCTCCTTATTTTGTGAGTAATCTTCGAGTTCTTTGCTCGACATTTCCGTTGAAACCCTGTGATAGTTCACACTAGTAAACAAAGACCCTATAACGATTTGTCAATCGCTATAGGCCTATAGCGATTTGCCAATCTCTATAGGCCTATAGCGATTGGTCATATACCAATCGCTCTCAATCGACAGAAGTCTCCTCACTGTTGCATTATTTGGCAACGGCGATTGGTTTATAACCAATCACTATAGGCCTATGTTAAATAATTTGATTAATTCTCTTATTTCCTTGTAAAAACCTTGAATTTGTTAAGGGGAAGTAATATGTTAAACCTAGATACATGAACTTTTCAAACAAGATTGTTATTTTAGTTCAAAGTCTATAAATTACTTTATTTGGTATCTTAAAGTGAGAGGTTTGAAATTTTGTTGACTATATATATAAATTAATTAATTACTCAAAAATCAATAGAAATTATTAAAAGACTTGTGCATTCTTGCAAGATTATAATGATATGTAACAACTTTTGTCATACTTATAATATAAGTAAATAAAATAATAATGAGAAAGTAAATTTGACCAACAATTTGTGTCAAATTTTTTCTTATTTTCTTATTAGAATTATTCATTAACTTAAAACATTTAACAACATTAAATGAGAAATAACGATAATAATTTTGTTACAATTATATTTTCCATTTCTCATTGCATTCACAATGGTCATGCTTAAACAAATTGTGATGTCTTTATATAAGATTCTTTAGGATTAGATTTGATGTTATCGAATTCAATGGGTTTATTTAATATATTAAAAACTTATTTAAAATAAGTATATTTAATGATTTATATTTATAATCACTTATTTATATAAATTTAAATGAAAACATGTTAAAAATAATAAGTTAAATATTAATCTTATTTTAATTAGAAATAAAAAAAAAATTAAACGAATTCCTCTACAACAAATAATAATAATAAAAAAAAAGATCATCTTAATCTTCTAAATTTAATAAAATTACTGCAACAAACTTTTTTCTTCTTTTCATATAATTATATATAAATTAATTATAAAATGTAAAACAAAAAGAAATATATATATATATATATATATTTCCTTCCACAAGAAATTTGACGAAATGATCTTAAAAATTGGGATAAATGAGTTTTTGACCAGCGCATAAAACTAAATGCGTTGGTGACCACATTTTTTTTAGACAAAAATGCCCCCGTTGCTAAACGCAACTGGATGCATTGTAAAAGGTCTATAATCACGAGACGCAACCCCGGTTGCGTCTCGCAACTAGCATTCACGAGACGCAATCGAAAATCGCGAGACGCAATTTTTTATTTTGTTTGAATTTTTCAAAAAAAATAAATTGCGTCTCGCGATTGCCGGTTGCGTCTCGCGATTGTACACTTTTGACAAGGCATTGTGTATTTTTCACAATGCATCCGGTTGCGAGACGTGTCACTCGATAGGGACAATTTAGTCAAAAAATATAAAATGGTCACCAGCTTATGCACTCATTTACCCCAATTTTTAAGGCCATTCCGTTAAATTTCCCTATATATTAGTTATTCTCATTTATATATTAATAAATTATAATTTAATATAACAGTTAAATTTAATAAAATTACCTTTGTATAAATAAAAGTAAAACAAAACCAATTTTTTTTCTTATTTGTTCATCTAATTAATTTTAAAAAATTATTTTCAAACATTATAAATTAAAAATATAATTATATATAAACTAATTATAAAATAAAAAAATAAAAAATATTTTTTTTATTATCTCTTTTATTTATATAATTAGTGTCTCTTATTTATATATTATATTAAGTTAACAAATTATAATTTAAAATATCTGTTAAAAAATTATTAATTTTATTAAATATTAATATTACTTTTAAGTTTAATAAAATTACTTATATATAAAGTTAGTATTTGTAAACATGAAAATTTGATATACTCAAATTTATAATTTTAAAATAATATTTAGAATTTTTATATTTAAAATAATTCAAATGAGGGTTTAAGAATTAAATTAGGGTTAATTATTATGGTAATTAAACTCTAATTAGGAAAATTAAATAAAAGTTCAAATATAATTTGAGGTTAAAATATTGTATTTATTTTACCCAAATTAAACCCAAGAAGGGGTTGGAGTTATTTAATTATGATTTTAAACTAATTACCCAAAATATCTTTTAAATCCCCAAAAATAAAAATAATAAACATAATTTTTATTATGTTTCTAAAAAAAAAAATTGGAATTTTTGGTGAAGAAAAACGCAAGAAAGGGATTAAAATTTGATTTCAAATAATTATTTTATTAAAAATATAAACTGATAATTTGGTGTAGCCGAAAATATGTTTAATTGTTGCATCCAGAATATCAGTCATCGGATCAGCGTTGGATTTACATTCAGCGCCCATGAAGATGCCACGCATCCGGATGTAAAGGAGCACGCGCGCCCGGTGTTAGAATCTTTAGTCTAGATCTTTAATCCTTAAATCTATATTCTTAATTCTCTATGTCAATAAATCGAGATAAACTGTAATTGCGGAAACATACCTGGATCTTTAATGAAGAACGGTTCATTAAGCCGTTCTTCGTTATTCTCTTCTTCTTGTTCTTGGATCTGGACCTGAATCTGAATGTGGATCTTCTCGTTCTGGATCTGGATCTGGATCGGAATTTTTTGTAATTTTTTAACCCCAATCCATTTTCAAATAATCTCGAAAGATTAGAAAATGATATTTAAACATTTTCGGGATATTTCATATACAAATGTTTTGGATTAGGCCCTGTTTGGAATTTATTTTTAAATTCTAACACTTTTCTAATATTTTTCAATGATTTTACTCAGTTTTATATCAACGCAATCGTAGGTACGCTTTTTAAATAATTTTGTACATTTATTTACGTAATCTAAATTTATCCTAGTTTAGGACTTCCGGGCTACTAATTAAAATAAATATTATAAATAAATATTGAAATAGCCAGACTTTTGTTTATTTTAAAAATAAAACCGTCTTTTGACGGGCGCGGAGAACATAGCGCGAAAGCCCTTTCTCGAGCTTAATTAAAACCGAACCCCTTATAGAAACTCTAGTATAAAATACGTTTATATACATACATTTTTACTTATTTTTCTAAAATCATTTGGCGACTCTGTTTTCAAATAAATAATTTTTTAAATTATTTATGTTTGATTAATTTAAATCGGGTTTTAGTTAAATTATTATTTAACTCCCATTTGTTAGAATTTGAATAAAATTAATTATTTGTACATGATAAATTTCTAAAGTTTCTATTATTTTCATAAATTTTTAAAAATTAAATATTTCATTTTAAAAGTTGTATAGCACACAAACCAATATTCAAACACTTTGAAACCTCTAGTCATTTTGCGATTAATGTGTCTAGAACTAAGCTTCTTTTGGATTTATCAATCTATTTTTCTTTTTCACTTGTTTCCCATTCTAAGTTAGTTCTTTAAAAAAAATTATATCTTCTCAAAAATTTTATATTAATAATTAAAAATACTTGTAAATTAAAAAACAAAAACATATTAACAAATTAAAAGAAACTGCCATTACACAAATATAATAAACATTTTATAAGTTTTATTTTATTTCATCAAGCATTCACAGTTTACATTCATTCATCAGATACACTAAAAAAAACTAGATCTACACATTTTGATAAGATTGTAGCAGCTCTTTCTTATGAACTGAACAGACTAATAAGACAATTTAGTTTTTAGGAAGAAGAAAATCCTACTAGAACAACAAACTAAAGAGAAGCGAAAGATACTAAAAAATGCTCCAAGAATTGAACCATGGAGTCCGATTTAAAGGCCCACGTATGGGATTTGGATTGGGGTCGGCAGAAGACGCGGCTGTTGCTGAAAATGCTTTCGCATCAGCAAAGCCCGTTGATCTATATACACCATCGTAGATATCGACTTCTTTAGCAGCTACGGCTTACATGATACTTGAATCTTCTCATCACTCTGATAGCAATTGGTTAATGGAAAATTATGAAAGAAAGATGAAAAGTAGGACGACGGCGGCGGAATAGGAGAAAAGGCTGCGCGGCAAGAGAGAAAAGAATAATTAGGGTAAATCACTGTGAGGGTTTCCTTTGGGCTTGTCTCCTTTTATAAATAAATTAGTAGGTGTAATATACATTTTAATCCAATATTTGTTTTAATTTTATAATTGTAACATTTATTTTTTAATTGGTTAATATTCACCTCAATCTTATAATAAAATATAAAAATTATTTTATTGTCCAACTTTTTCTATATAATTCAAAAACACATGTCTTCACTTTAAAAACATAAAAATTAATATTTTCAGTTTCACATCAAAAATTAAATTAATGGGTAGTTATAAGTATACCAAATATTTTTTAATTATATATTTAAAATAATAACTAATATATATTAATTTATGAAAAGTCTTCCCTTTTAATTATACTTTATATTTTTTAATAAATAATTATATATATATATATATATATTAATAATTTTATAATCTATTTAATTATATTTATATATAACAACCTATAAAAAAATTAATTTATGATATATTATTGGTGATATATTTAAATAAAAATAAATTATTATTTTTGATTATTTGTCTCTTTTAAAGACTTTTTTAATAAATAATTATAAATATATTAATAATTTTACTTCTATTAATAATTTTATTGATATATTATTGGTGATATATTTAAATAAAAATAAATAAAGTTGTTTGATTATTTATCTCCCTTTTTATGAATTATTTTTAATAAATAATTATATATATTATTTATTTTATATGTATTAATTATTTTATAATCTATATAATTATTTATTAAATATATAATAATATATTTAAAAATTAATTTATAATATACTTAAATAAATTTAAATTAATTATTTTAAAATCTATATAATTAAATATGAAATTTATACACTTCTTCATATTATTTCACACTCATAATATATGCTACAATATTCTTATATAAATTCTATAAAAACTTATAATTAAATCTATCATGAGTCAAAAGTATAAGAAAAATAAATTTAATAACCACACATCTATTGAATTTGGAAATTAGAACGAAGATAATAAGATGCATACATACTCCTATGTCTAAATACAACTATTATTTAATTATACAATCTTTTGTAATTTGAATAATTTGATTGTTCATTTTAACCATTTGGGTCAATTTTATCTGCATTTATTCACCATCCTAAAACATTTAACCATGGTAAATGAACAATATGGAAGATATTATTTCTCCTTAAAAATATTTTTTTTCTTCCTAGTTCATTCACATAGGGCATGATTACAGAAATTGTGATCTCTTTTTTCACTCATATTTTTGAATTTCATGATGTTGAATCAACTTAATATATATTGGTGGATCTATTTGAAAATACCATGCATCTGGTGGAATCTAACTTGATTAGGTTTAAGCATTATGTATTATTGGATCTATTTTAAAACAAGGATTTGATGTTGTGGAATTCAACTTGATTAGGTTTAATCTAGGTCTGTTTGAAAATAATTTTTAAAGTTGAGTCTAGACAGAAAAAAATGTCTAACTAAACTATATTCTTAATATTACCTCATCTAAATTAATAATTAAATTAGATACTTAACAAATTCAAATTTCTTGTAACTGCCATAATAACTCTTCATTTAGTTTCACATAACATACAAATAATAAATATTATTATTATAATAGTAATCTCGAGCACAAATAAACACAATCAATACATTGAACTAGTTCATCGTACTAGTAGATAATACAAATAAACGTCGTATGGAAAACAAACTGATATTTCGCCAAACTAACCAACGAACTGAGAGAACAAATTCAAACTGATCATGTTTAGTTTAGTAAACCTCAGCATGATCAGGTGAAGTGCTGGTGGGAAGGCGATGACGTTTCTCCACATGTGTTGTCGGAAACCATCCAGCTTTACCTTTACACTCTCCTTCCGACCATCCAGAAGTACTCACCTGTGAAAGCAGCAGCAACTTAACTAGCATCGTCAAACAAATGAAAATTATGATGAATTATAAGACAGGGAATCCGAGAGATCAGGAAACCCTTCTGACAACAACATAATCACCCTCATTCAAACTCAGCTCCTTATCAGATGAGGCCTCAAATCCATGCATGGCCTACAATTGATTAACACTCGTTTGTACAAGGCTGGATTTCCTAACAAATTAGTTTATATATAAGATTTATTACATGTTACCTCCGCTAAGAAATACTTTTTGTTCTCTGGGCCGATTGTTGATTGCATTGCAGGAGGAGCAGACTCTTTTCTTTGCTTCTCAGATACCATCTATTATCCAATCCAAACCAGAATTAGAGCTTGCTTGATGATGTAGTTTTCTTTTTCTAAAATATAATTTGAAGTTTTTTAAAAAATCTTATTTGATGAAAAGGTGAGTTCTTTGGGTTAAAGAGATAGATAAAATATCATTTATACTAAGGGAGTTTTAGTTGAAGATTTGATTAATGAAGTGATTTGATGATGAGATAAATGTTTATAGCTTGTTTGATTTAGAATTATTTGGAATAATATGGGCATTGTTCAGTTTGGGTTATTTGAGCTTCATCTCAAATAACCCACCATCCAATCATACAACTCCTAATCAACCATACCGCACAAGTTCAGTTGGAAATAACCAAACCAGTTATCCAAGTAATCCAAAATACCCTGTATTTTCATTTTATATAAAGAAAGAAACTTGCCTGATGTAAAAAGTGGCTAATGTGGATAAAAAAACTAAAATATTCCTATTATTTAATATGTTAAAATGTTATAAACAATACAGCAATGATACTTTGGTATTTGTGTTGATGATTCGATTGATGATGGGATAAAGAGTTATTTTCTTCATCAAACAATGCCTTGGATAAAATCCAAATAACCCTTCATCAAACAAGGCCTAATGAGTTTAAGGATCTAAAAAGATAACAATAAGAAGATAATGAATACTTACCTCAGCTTCGATATTGCCAAGAATTGTGGCTACTCTCTCATGATAAGTTTTCTCTCCTTCCACCTAACAATGGAAAATGACAAAAAAATGAAATGACAGATGAAAAATAAAGGTAAAAGTATTTTAATTTTCTCCGCCATAAATAACATCATTTATGTTAAACTAATTAGACATAAACAGTTCAGAGTTAAACTGTTAAATTAACAAATATCAGATAAACACAAGTACTCCGTCCATAAATAACAAAATTTGTTATAAATTATCCTGAAAAACAGCTCATAAAAAATTGTTGAAGTAACAAATTTCAATTACAAAAAAAAAAACTAATACAGAAATTGTTAAAGTAACAAATATAAGATAAAAAGTATTCTAATTTTCTCTACCCACAAATAACATATTTTTTGATAAATTAACCAAAAAACAGTTAAAAGGAAAAATGTTAAAGTAATAAACATTGAATAAAAAAACACTATAATTTTCTACGTCATAAATAACATAATTTGTCTATAAATTAACCATAAAAATAGTTTAGAGAAAATATGTTAAAATAACATATATCATATAAAGGAAAAAAAAATAATTTTCTCAGTCAATAAGTCAATAGATAATATAATTTGTCATAAATTAATTAGAAAAATATTTCAAATGAAAATGTTAAAGTAACAAATATCGAATAAAATAAAGTACTATAATTTTCTCCGTCCACAGATAACATTTTTTCACAAATTACCCAAAACAAATGGTTAAAGTAACAAATATGAGATTACTCTAATTTTCACTATTTTAATATATAAGTATACTAAGTAATTTATGTAAATTTATATCAGTTTGAAATTTCTTTATACATGATCTTATTTGAAATTACTTCTTAGACATTTATTTTTGTTTAAATTTAAACTCTAAACATTTAAGATGTTATAACACGGTTAACTTTTGTTAAAATTATTCACAAAATTTTCCTATACATGATATATCAATTTTTTTTCTAAATTTTATTCCGGGAAAATCTCTCACCTCCATTTTCAGATTACTTCTTTAGTTTCATTCTCAACAACGACGACGCAACTGTTCCACTTCATTTCAAGACAATTTATCGGTTAAATAACTAAAAAAAAATAAAAAAATTATTCTAACTTTTTTCATCCATAGATTCAGATAGACGGATTTTCTTGAGTAGATAGGACACATCACCATCCACAGTCAAATTATTCAGAAAAATAGATATAAACAGTTATATCTATTTTTCTGAATAATTTCTCCGTTGATGGTGATGTGTCCTATCATAAATTAATGTCTGGACTATTTTTCTGTTTATATCCGAAAAAAAAAACGTAACAAATTTAATTTTAATGGTTAGATTTGTAATGTTATTAGATCTAAGAGTAAGATAGCTTCTTATTGGATTCTAATAGTTCTAGTTTAATGATAATTATATTTCAAATAATTTGTAATCTTATTTTTGGTTAAAAAAAATATTAATATATTTATTGTTTATTCTTTTATAATTTATTTATTTTATATTAATTTTGGTTTTAAATTTGATTAAACTTATTCATTTTAGATGTACAATATAATGATAGAGTGAAATTTTGTTGAGATTATTTAAAGAGAATGTTTTTTTAGCTATCATATACAAAAAATCAATACATGTGGCTCTTTATTTTTGTTCACATATTTTAATGGAAATGCACCTCAATATCATAAATGATTTGACATTTTTACAACAATAAATTTGAACTACGATTTACAAACTACGTATTCCTTCGTCGCACAAAAACTAGATGTTTGGACAAAGAAGGAATACATAGTTAGTAAATCGTGATTCAAAAAGATTATGGTAGAAATGTCAAACCATATTTGGTATTGAGGTGCATATCCGCTAAAGTATGTAAATAATGATAAAGAGTCGGTGATATTTGATTATCAGACTTTAGTTAAGTACATTTACCGAAAAGATGATTATGAATGAAAACACAAATTAGAGAACAAAAAGGAGATAAAAAAATTCCCTTAACTACAATTTTAAGAATACTAATGAGCGATGAAGGCGAAGCAACAACACTCTTAGCACCTTCAATCACTCTAATTTAGCTTCAGTTAGACTAAGGGTAAATAATGTTTGAGAATAAGAATGCATTAACAATAACTACATCATACAAAAACAAAAACAATATGGTTGTATGTAATCAAAGTCTGATGATATATAAAATCGATAATAACTCTTTATCTTTGTTCACATATATATTTCGGATGAAATACACAATTTACTAACCCCTTATTTCTTCTCCGCCCATCTATCTACTCTTTTTTTAATTGAATCAAAAATAATAGTCCATCAAAAAAAGAGAGGATACATAGTCGATGAAGAAATTGTTGTTAGGTCTTCATGTGTATTTCTGAACAATGATAAAAGAGACATTAGTATTAGATCAAACTTTGGTTACCTACAACCATATTAAGAAGATGATACAGCAAGAGAAACCAAAAAATTGTTGCGGCGGAATAAAAGAAAAGAAGACTAGGAGAGAGAAAAGAAAAACTAGGGCAATGTGAATGTGAGGGTTTCCTTTGGGCCGTGTCTTCTTATAAATAAATTAGTTCGTAGGTATAAAATATCTTTTTGTCCAACATTTTTTACACTCTTACAATTTTATCATTTATTTATTAATTATTCAATAATAACCTCAATCATAGTAAATGACAAATTAATTATTTTTTTTTTTTTTGAAGGATTTGGTCAAAAAGTTAATTTTTTTTATTAGTTACTTATTTTTTTAATTTATTATATTAATTTTAATTTAATTACTTTTTATATCATAAAAAATACTTAGTAAAAAATACATAATATCTTCTTAATTTAATATTAATAGTATATCATCAAATTATTCTAAAATTAATTTGTAATATAAATAATTATTATTTTTTTAATATATATATATATATATATATATAATATCACTTTATTATATTAATATTATATTATTACTATTAATTTTTTATTTTAATACATTTACAAAAATATAAAAAAAAAAATCTTCACTAATTACTTATCTTGTTAAAATTTATTAAAATAATTTAAATTTAAATATAATTTTTAATGATTAAAATTATATATTTAAAATACTTAATATTTATTTTTAACTATTATTTGAATAATTCAAAACAATACTTATAAATTAATATTTTGTTATTTATATATATATATATATATATATATATATATATATATATATATATATATATATAATATAATATAATATATATTTTTGAGGATTAAGTCAAAAAGTTAATTTTTATTAGTTACTTATTTTTTTTCTCTTTAAAATGTTTTTTTTTCTTAGTATATGATAAATTAATATTTTTTAAGGATTTAGTCAAAAAGTTAATTTTTATTAGTTACCTATTTTTTTAATTTATTATATTAATTTTAATTTAATTATTTTTTAAATCATAAAAATTACTTAGTAAAAATTATATAATACCTTTTTATTTAATATTACTAGTATATTATAAAATTATTCTAAAATTAATTTATATTAAAAGTAATTATTATTTTTTTCAATAATATATATATATATATATATATATATATATATATATATATATATATATATATATATATCCTCTTCCTCTATTAGAGAAAGAATCATAACCCCTTCCGCTCATTCCTGTAAATTTAAAAACTCACGGGTCAAGAAATTAGGGAGATTATTATCTATCCCTTTTTTGTATGATATTTCAAAATCAAATGGGGCTAAATGAGCTTGCCATCTGGTGAACATTTGTTTTGATACATCATGTTTAAAATCTTTCTGGAACATGAATTTAGCTGCGTTGCAATCTGTTCGTATAATAAATTTTTGATTATATAAATCATCTTGGAATTTTAAAACACATTTGACTATCGTCAGAATTATGCGACTGTTGCATAATTCTTTTGAGAGTTGTTCCATTTCCCTGAATGGAATCTGACAAGATAGACCTGTTTTGTTTCTGGATCTAATTGAGTTAGTATTCCTCCAAATCCTGTGTCAGATGCATCAGTCTCAATTACCTTTTCCCAATTCGGGTTACTTATCATTAAACAAGGGAGTACCTTTACTTTATTTTTAATTCTCATAATAGCCTCTGTATGATGGTTTGACCATGGTTTAGGGTTCTTCTTCAGTCTTTCATATAAGATTGATGTATCTTCTGTTAGATTTTTATAGTATGAAGCCACATAATTTAAGCTACCTAAAAATCTTTGTAACTGTGTTTTATCAGTGATCACATTAGGGAATTTTTCCGCAAATTCTATGTTTCTGTTAATGGGAGTAATATTTCCCTTTTCAATGATATGACCTAAAAACCTTATTCTTGTTTTGAAAAGATCCATTTTTGGTTTAGAAATTACTAGTCCATTTTGAGTTATTATTGTTTTGAACATATTTAAATGTTTGAAATGAGTTTCAATTGTTTTTGAATAAACTAATATGTCATCAATGTAAACAATTATAAATGTGCTATAAGGATTAAAGATATTATTCATAATTTTTTGAAATTCGAATGGAGCATTTTTTAATCCAAATGGCATTACATTCCATTCATAATGTCCTATAGGGACATTGAATGCTGTTTTATACCTGTCAGATTTTTCAATCTGGATTTGTCAATATCCTGATTTTAAGTCAAACTTTGAAAATATTAAACTATCATACAGTCTATCTAACAGATCCTTTTTATTAGGAATTTGGTGCCTAATCCATTTTAATACTTTGTTTAGGGTTTATAGTTTATTACTAACCTTGGCACGCCTCTTTCGATTTCTGAATGTTTATTTACGTAGAAAGCCGTACATGACCAAGGTGATTGTGATGGACTTATTAATCCCTTCTGCAGTAGTGTATCTATCTCTTTTTTGCATAATTCTAGATATTCTGAATTCATTTGGCAAGGTCTTGCCTTTGTATGAATATTCTTTTCATTAAAAGCTTCCTCATATGGTAGTGAAACTATATGTTTCTTTCTATCCCAAAATGCATTAGGATGTTCATTACAAATATCTATTGAAAGTTGGTCTTTTAGCAGAGCTATTTTTTCTTGTAATTTAGGATTTTCTAGTTGTTCATCTATTGTTATTAGACTTATTTCTTGCTTTAGAAAATATATTTGATCTTGTTTTGCTTTGATATTATCATATATACTATGTAACATTTTAGTAAACGGTTCCACAATAAATTCTAGAAAAATATCATGTTTCTGGAAGGTTCCTGTAATACCTTTATTATTAATCATCTTAATGGGGTAGATTGTGTTTAAAAATGGGGTTCCAAGTATGACCTGATTTGATATATCTTTAGCAAGTATAAAGCTCTGAGGAATGCATTTATTATCAGTACATATATAAGCTTTTGGAAGTTTATATTGGATTTGGAGTTTATCTCCCCCTGCATGCCACAGGGTATGACTTGTTTTATGAAAATACCTAGTAGGGATTAGTCCTTCCTGAATAACATTTAAATCTGCTCCGCTATCAACAAGAGCAGTAAATGATCTTGTATAATGATTATCTATTAGGAGAGATATTTTTATGTGCCATTTTTGGGATTTAACCATTTCTATTGTGGATAAAAAAATTTCTGAGAAGATATTTTCTTCAATTTCTACTTTGTTGTCATTATAGTGATTTTTTTCGTTATGGTTATCCTCAAGCTTAGTTATTCTAGACTCTTGTATAACATTCTTCTTTTTTAATATCTTAATTTCTTCCTTTAAATTATTAATTTCTTTGTAAAGATTTGTGAGTGTTGTATTCTCTTCTTTGTTTTGAATCTTGTGTCTGAGTTGATTCATTACTTCACTCATAGTGTAAGATTTATTATGATTATTATAATTGAATCTCTTTTCTTCGGGCTTTTCATTTTTAGAGGATGAAGTTCCTTCTTCAGAATTAAACTGATCTATGATCTGCATTCTTAATTCTGGGTCTTTGATGGCTTTTAGTAATTCAAAAGCAAGATTTGATGTTAAAACATTAACTTTCATATCTGAAAATTGAGATATGATTCTATATAATTCTGATTTGTCAATATTTTGATCTAGGTTATTTGTTTCCTTTTTAGGACAACTTAATCCTGATCGGCAAGGCTCACATTCAGAGTCTTCCGAGCTTGATTCCGAAATATTTTCATTATCTAGGTCATCTATTTCAGAATCACTAGGTATTGAATCTGAACCAGATTCTTCAGATTCTGAGTTTTGTAAAGTTTGTATTATTAATCTTTTTGTGTCTTCTGGGATTTCAAGATTATTAATTTTTTTCTTTGCCCAACAGAATTTTGAGGTGTGTCCTAATTTTCCACAGTTGTAGCATTTCTTACTATTTTTGAAATTTTTTGACTTGTTTTTAACATTTTCTTCCCTCCTCTCATTTTTTATGTCCGAGTACTTTCGGAATGGTTTTCTATATTTGTGAAATTTATTATATTTCACCCTTTTCTCTTTTCTAGATGTAGGACTATCTATTCCAAATTGTTGGCAAAATTGACTTAATTGTTGTTTTTCATTTTGACTCTGTCTTTTAATTTGTTGGTTTAACCTTATTTCATTACATAAGGCTAGTCCTTCCTGTATACAGGTATCTATTAATACACCATATGTATAATTTTCATATGGTATCATTGAATGACTCTTTTTGAGATTTCTTCTAACCCTTTCAGCAAATAAGCTAGGGAGGCCATCTATAAATTTGGATTTCCAATGTACATTATTACATTCTGGTAGTTCCATTACTCTACTTAGAAAGGTATCTTTGTACCATCTAAAATCCGAGAGTGTCTTGCACCTTAGGTTCTGTAATAATGTTCTAATTGTATCACTATTATCACTGAACCTTCCCGTGAAGTTTTCAATGATGTTAATTGCTAATGTATAAACTGCATGTTCAGTTAGGCTATTGTTTTCTTGTTTTACAGTGTTAAGAATAGAATCTCTATTTTCTTGGGAAAAATAATTATCCCACCAGCCCTTTAATTGTCCAGTGAATCCGGCAATAATCATTGTTGCTATTGTTTTATCACTATTTTTACTATTTTTACAAACTGTTGAGTACATTAGCATCCTATGTACTGTGTTATAAATTTGTTTGTTTGAATATCCATCAATATTCCATTCATAGATTTTGTTTCCTGAATAATTAATATCAATTGTATCTGTGTATTCTTCATGTAAAACATCCATTGGTGTTGGTCTATTGTAGTAAAATTTACTTTGTATAGGTTTATCAGCCCATTTATCTATTTTATTAATATGATCTCTGTTTTCCTTGTCTAAGGTTTTAATGCTTAGCTTGCTAAATTTTTCTTCAAGAATTTTCTCAAACTCTTGCATTGGCCTTAGTTTGAAATCAGATATGATTGGAGGTGGTTGGAAAGTTGGTAAAGCTTCTTTTTCTTTTGGAATTATTTTTGACGTTCCTGTTTGATTTCATTTAAAGATTTTATTAATTTTTCAATTTTATTTTCCATGCATTGTAACTGTTCTCCTAGAATATTTAGGAACAGACTTGTGTAGTTTTGTTGTTCAAACATATTATTGATATGCTTGCATGTTATTGGGAGCGTATCATTTTCAATTAAATTTTTGTATGGCGCGAAATTTATTATTTTTTCTCCCTTTTCAATATGGAAAGGTTGTTGGGGTGGATATGTCCCTAGATAGTTTTTTCCTGATTCTAATTTGAAAGTTCTTTCAATTACCGAAATATAATTTTTAACATAGGTGCTTATGAACCAAGAGGTAAAAGGAATTAAAGCATTTTTCGCAGTACAGAACTCATAAAATTCTTTTTCGAATTGTTTTATTTCGTTGGTGTGAAAACTTTCAAAAAATCATTTTCTGAATTGGGTATATCCCGGATTTTTGAATTCATTTGAAATTATTTTTCTGGCTGTAGAGCCAGTATTGAAATCTATTTTGGGTGTAATAATCATTTAAATAGAAAAGTTCATTTCCGACATTGTCGGTTCAGGTTCATTTAGAGTTTGAGTGTTATTTTCCCTAACAATATTTTGTCTGTTGATATATAATCTTTCTGTAATTGGAGTTGAATCTTCTGAAAACGTTGATTCCCTTATTTGAGAGGTGGATGCCCTAGAGGGATACTCAACCTTATAATCTAATGGTGAGATATATGATTTGATAGAGCTATGTCTTTGTATTGGACATAACTTTAGGTGTGTGTCAAATCTTACTTCGACACTTCCTTCCTCACTTTGACAAATATCTAATATATTATTATGATTCTGGACCTGTGGTTTTACAGGTACAGCTTGTTCTATTTTCCAGTTATCTGGGAACGATATTTCTTCCCATTTAATTGGTCTCCTACTAGTTATGTTTGATTTATCACAATTTGTTTGTATTAAAATTGTCTCATTATTGGGTTTGTCCATTATTCTACAAAGTTGATTTAAAGTGAATAATGGTTTATAATATATTCTATAACAAACACACATTACTTCCGATCCGGGAGCATAATTATATCCATGTGTTTTAACATTTAATGTTAGGGAGTCAGTTATATTAGCGTCAGATAAAGATAATTGTAAGTTTGGAAAAACGTTAAAATAAACTGGTCCTTGAGCTAAACTGGACTGTATTATTCTCATTAGGGATTGTTTCCAATTTAGGTTTCTTCCATCTCTTAGGGCTGCCATAAAGCTCTCTAGTAAACCTTCTAAGGTTAAAGGTTTAAATGCCACCTGCACTAGTCCTATATGTAGAAAATTATAGGATCGTTTATAATATGCTATATCCATATCTGATAGTAGTTTTATGACCATATCACTATTATCTAGTGAAACTGACTCTTCAGTAGTTTTTACTATATAATATCACTTTATTATATTATTATTGTTAATTTCTAATTTTAATACTCTTACAAAAATATTAAAAAAAATAATTCTTCACTAATTACTTATTTTGTTAAAATTTATTATAATAATTTAAAATTAAATATTTTTAATGATTAAAATTATATATTTAAAATACTTAATATTTGTTTTTAACTAATATTTGAATATGTCAAAACAATAATTATAAATTAATATTTTATTTTACAAATTAATAAAAAATATATATATTTTAAACTCTCCTTTCTCTCTTTAAAATATTTTTTCATATTTTATTTTTATGTTAACTTTTACCTCTAAATAATTATTTTTTTATTTTTATTTAAATA
Organism: Impatiens glandulifera; assembly: GCF_907164915.1. Taxonomy (NCBI): domain Eukaryota; kingdom Viridiplantae; phylum Streptophyta; class Magnoliopsida; order Ericales; family Balsaminaceae; genus Impatiens; species Impatiens glandulifera. The sequence continues at coordinate 9,322,462 of NC_061869.1, read as the reverse complement.
TTAATAATTCATAATTTAAGTTACATTTATTTTCAATATCAGTATTTTATAATTTGAATTGAATATTTTAATAATTAATAATTTGTCTTTTGATTTAATTTTAAATAAAATAAATAATAACAAACATTATTTGATAATACATTTAAAATTATATATATATATATATATATATATATATATATATATATATATATATATAATGTTATGTATTAATAATTTTAAAATATTATTTATAATAATTTAATAATAAAAAATTAAAGAAAGATAAATTATTAAATTTTATTTTAAACATTAAATAATGAAAGAATGAAAAAATATTAAATATTTTGATTGTGACATGTATTGTTTATAATTAAAGAAATAAAAAATGATACGCATCCTATTATTACTATTTTTTATTTTATACTAATAAAGTAATAAATATAATTAAATATATAATATCATGATATTTTTATTTATTTTTATATTTTATTAAGATTTTAAATTATTTTTTTATAATAATTTAAATTTTCAATATATTTATATAGAAAGCCTTTATATATAATTTTATCATAATATTTTTTCAGAGAATTAATCTGTATAAAAAAAATTACAAAGCACATTCAACTCATTTTATTTCGTCAAGATATTACAATTAGAATTCTATACATCAAAACAAAAATATTTTTACAAGTTGATTCCTTTCAAACCTGATTTTGTTCACTTCAGATCAATGATTCATGCCAAACCTCATTTTGCTCACTTTAAATAAGGATAGTAAGTACCTTGATAAATTACAAGGTCCTAAAATTATCTATCCTAAAAAAAACTTATAACAAAAGGAGATATATAAGGAACAACTTTAGGGGAATGGAGAAGGAGGTTAATGGTCGTATACAACGGCTGTGCACGGTGATATTTGAATCTTCACATTACTCTAATTAACCTCAATTAACTTTTTTAGCAGTTTTTTTATATGATATTTGAATCTTCAAATTACTCTAACCTCAATTAGTTTATGAGATTTTTTGAAAAATTTGAAACTGTAGTAGACAAAGAGAATAAAAAGGATAATTAGGAGTTAGTATAAAAAATATTTTTATCCAACAATTTTTTACACCTTTTAATTTTAATTAGATATTTTATCAATTTTAACCCAATCTTATTATGAAAGAGAGAATACAATATTTATATATTGACATTGAGTTTGTTAATAAAATAGGGGAAATTTGATGAAATAACCCTCGTAAGAGGGTTATTACCATATATATAGCATTCATTTACTAATTTTTTCATTTTTAACCTTTTGCCAAAGAAAAATGTCACTTTTTCCCTTTATTTAAAAAAAAAAATTGATTTTCTTTTCCGTTTCCCTTTCCTTCTCCTTTCCCTCCCTCTCTCTCTTTTCAACTTCCCCTACCCCTAAAGACGATCGATAACGACGAAGCTGAAGGAACCAACGAAGCCACCATCATCTTATTCTTCTTCTCCTCTCCCCCGACGACGAAGCCGAAAGAACTAACGAAACAACTTAGAACGAAGCCACCATCATCTTCTTCTTCTCCTCTCCCCCGACGACTATCCGGCCCCCGACGACGGAAAAAAGCAATACGAACGAAGGTTGAGGTTGAGGGTGAGTTTTCTCCGAAGCAACGAACTCCGAGGTTGAGCTCCCGATCCTGTCGTAGACGAATGCGCATTCGTCTGCGACATATGCGAATTCGTCTGCGATAGATGTGCATTCGTCTGCGACAGATGCGCATTCGTCTGCAACAGCCTTCGACATATGCATTTTAAACCCAAAACGATTCAGTCATCCAATAACCTAAACCTAAACAATAAACACTAAAACCCTAAACCTAAAACGGGAAAACTCGGATAGAAACGGGAAAACATGAAAGATAAACTCACATTCGTCGTTCTGGAGTTCTGATTCTCGTCGGAGGCTCTTATTTGTCGTCGGAGGCTCGTCGGGGTTCGGAGGAGAGGACATCGTCGATGTTTCGGCTTTATCGATTGTCTTCGGGGGGAAGTTGAAAAGAGAGAGAGGGAGGGAAAGGAGAAGGAAAGGGAAAAGAAAAAGAAAATCAAATTTTTTTTTTTTAAATAAAGGGCAAAAGTGACAAATTGGCTTGGCAAAAGGTTAAAAATGAAAAAATTAGTAAAGGCATGCTATATATGGTAATAACCTTCTTATGAGGGTTATTTCATCAAATTTCCCAATAAAATATATCTTAATTTAAAATAATAAAATATCTTTAATTTTAAAGCTTGAAAAATTAATTATTTTATCAAAAGTTAATTATTTATTAGTTACCTATTTTTTAAACTTTATTATATTAATTTTAACTTAATTATTTTTTAAACGCTTAAAATTACATATTAAAAAATACTTAATATTATTATTATTATTTAATATTAATAGCATATCACAAAATTACTTTAAAATAAATTTGTAATATTAATATTATTAATTTTTTTAATTATTAATATCATATAAAATTAACTTATTTTTATCTTAAACGACTAAGCTACACACTATTATGTTAAAAAACTAATAAACTTAACTAAAATCCTATTGTTTACAATTAAATGGCTGCCTCTAGCCAACCCGTGAGCTTGTTGGGCTTACTCTAGAGCCGCCCCGACAATAAGTACATCATACAAAAACAAAAATAAGTTTTAATTACACAAAATTTTAAATATGGTGAGTAATTATGTAATTAATAATTTTTTCAATAATTTAATTATCATTTATCTAAATATATTCATATGATCAAAAAAAATCTTTACTTTCATCAACTATATACATTTAGAGTAATCTATATATATATAATGATGCTTAATTTTTAAAGTGTCCGGATTGCCGGGTCGAGAGCTGTGGTTAATTTGGATACTTGGGTCGGATTGTGGGTTGACCCGTTTTTAAATTTAAAACGGTTAAAAATAAAATTAAAAATGCTAGAAGTATGTTTCGAACTTACAACCTAACAAAATAAGTACAACTCTTTAACCAACTAGACTACAAAGACTTTATATTTTAAATTCAAACACCAAATTTGATAAATGCGGGACGTTTTAATATTAATATAAGTTCAACTTTTTAACTAACTAATATATAATAATGTTGAGTAAATGGATACTTGGGTCGGATTATGTGTTGACCTATCCATAAACTTAAAACGGTTAAAAATAAAATTAAAAATGTTATCCATAATTTTTTTCGCGGTTTTTTATATTATTACTCGTGCAAATGCACGGGCTAAATACTAGTTTAGATAATGTATCTTTTTAATAAAAGTTGTATGTAACAAAGTCTGATAATGTAAAAATGTTAATAGCTCTTTATCTTTATTCACATATTTCAGCAAAAATACACAATTTATCAATCTCATATTTTTCGTCACCTAAATATCTACTCTCTTTTTTTAAGTAGTAATCCATCCAAAAAGAGTGGATATCTAGACGAAGAACAAGATTGTTGTTAGGCATTTCTGAACAATGATAAAGAGACATTAGTGTTGAATCATCAGACTTTGGTTACCTACCACCTTAATAACAATATGATACAGCAAAGAAACAAAAAAATGAGAAAAGAATAATTAGGGCAAAATCAATGTGGGGGGTTTCCTTTGGCCCGTGTCTTCTTATAAATAAATTAGTAGTAGATATAAAATAATTTTTTGTCCAACAGTTTGTACACTTTACAATTTTATCATTTATTTATTAATTATTCAATAATAACTTCAATCTCATAGTACATGACAAATTAATTATTTTTTAAGGATTGAGTCAAAAAATCAATTTTTTTTATTAGTTACTTATTTTTTTAATTTATTATATTAGTTTTAATTTAATTATTATATTACAATTTTTAAATAATTTTATCATTTTAGAAGAATTGAGTATATATGTGCTCAAATTCATGAAACACATTATTTAAGCCCTCTTAAATCTTGTGATACTTTTATACTTGCATCAAAATAATATATTATATATGTGTTTTATTATAAAATTTATTTATAATCTCAATAATTTAATTTAAAATTAATATCTAACTAGAAATAACAAATTTCAACTAATATAATTTTCTTTCATTAAAAGTATTACAATTACCTATAAATCAAAATAAAACTATATATTTTTATTTTATTAGTTAGATTTGCAATACATAAAAATAGATTTGATTCAAGGAAAATTTAGAATTTCTCAGTATAAATCATGATAAATCATAAACTCCTAAAATATACCACGTGGGCACGGTGATAGAAGCGGCACACCACCAAAATCCTAAGTTTCGATATAGATCATCACCGACATTAATTTCTTTAGCAATTTTCGTTTGTATGATATTTGAATCTCAACTTAACACTGACATTAACTTCTTTAGCCGTTTTCGTTTGTATGATATTTAAATCTCAACTTAATTCTAACCTTAACTGATCATTGAAACTCTTAAGAAGTCAGAAACTGCAACTGTAAGAATAAGAGAAGAAGTTGGACAAATAAAAGAATAATTAGGGTAAAATCATTGTGAGGTTTCCTTAGTCCCATCTCCTTTTATAAATAAACAAGTAGTAGATATAAAAAAAAAAATTGTCTAACAATACAATATAATCTACTAAAATTAATTATTTATCAATATTAGTAAAAACAAAATTATTTATTTTTTAAATTTTATTATATTATATTAATTTCAATTCAATTATTTTTTAAATGATTAAAATTAAATATTAAAAAAATACTTAATATCTCTTTTATAAATATTAATAATATATCAAAAAATTAATTAATTTATAAAAAAAGTAATTTTTATTTTTTTCAATGATATGATATACATATTTATGTCTATATAAATAGATATATGTATGTCTATAGATATATAAATATATATATATATATATATCACTAATTTTTTATATTATTATTGCTAATTTTTTATTTTAATCTTTTTTAACAAAATATATAAAAAAAATCACATCAATTTAATTATTTTTTTTAATGATTAAAATTACATACTTAAAATTTTTTCAACTAATATTAAATAATATGTCAAAACAATACTTCAAAATTAATATTTTATTTTATAAAATGTAATTATTAGTCTACTACTACTACGTAAAAATTTACATTTAAAAATTATTACTGCAATATTAATGAAGATTGTGTAAATATATAAATATATATAATTTATAATTATTATATATAATATATATATATAAATATTATCCCCTGACTATCTAAAATAATAATATTATTGTATTAGTTATCTAATTCTTAAAAAAAAAATTATTAAATGATATATATATTTTGTCCGTTTAATTTTTCTCAAAAACTTCTTTTTTCAAATAATTAAGTATTTGACTCTAATATAATATTTTGAATATTCAAATCAATAATTAATACATGTAAAATTATAAAATAAAACATAACTAATTGGTGATCAGCTTGTAATCACCAGGATCTTTTATACGTTCAACTATGGAATGGTTTAGGGATGATAGAGAACCCTTCTCCAAAAAAAAATTGCTATTTTCTTTTTTTGCACTTGTTATTTATTTATTTTTGCACTTAGTCACATTATATTTGGAATCACCAAAAAAAAATAAAAAATCTTTAAAAAGATAAAATCTATTTGTAAGGAGAAGAGAGTTGTCCACAAATAATCCATATTTGGCTCAGTATTGCCTCATCCGTGCCATCGTGCCAGAATTTTCTTGCCCAGTCACAATACAAATTTATTATTATTATTATTATTTCATAATTCAGCTCAATCAAACAAAATTATAAACTAAACTTTTATGATTTAAGAACTTAAAAAAATGATTTTTATACTTTCGGATTAATAAAAAAAATGGGTAAACTTAAGCCTTTTTTTATTTATCAACTTTTATTATTCTCCAATAATTTAAAATAATATCATAAACATCACCATTTTCCTTTGTTTTAATAATATAAACTAACTTAAAATAGACACAGATATAATGTTATTAATATTTTTTATTTAATTTTATATTTTATAAAAAAAATTAAATTTAATTTCTTATAATAATATTGCTATTTTTTTTATAATTTTAGTTATTCTTCGTTACATCAATCTCAATATTTGAATGAATAGATATATATATAAGTAGAGCTTCTAACTATAGTTGTTGGACATTTGGCCAGCCTATTCATGAGGGAGAAAAAAATTATAGTAAAAAAATATTTGTATACACTACTTAAAATATTTATTTAGAATTTATCAATTTCAAAATAAGTCATTTTTATTTATCAATATCCCAATAATTTAATACAATATCACAATCATAACAATAACAATGATTTAAATGGATAAAAGTCTTTATAATAGAAATCTAAGTAACCAAGCATCTAGCTTAAATTTGTGATTTAAAATAATAAAAAATGAAACATTTTAATTCTATTTTTCTCATTATTTATTTGTGGTTAACTTTAGCTATGCTCAAGATATACTATTAATTATTTAGTCTGTTTGCATTTTTTTTTTTTATAAATTTCAGACTTATCACTTACCAATTACAATAATAAGATATATAAATCAAAGTATTTTTTTAATTTATTTTTTTATAAGATTTTTAAATTTATAATATTTTTATATAATTTTATATCATAGAATAAGTCTTCATAAATCCCTTATCATTTTAAACCTACTTCAGGCTTCAGATTGAATGTATTGAATATTTATTTGTAATGTCATAATTTAATTTAGATCCACACAATAATAAATTGAGCTTATAAAAACGCAAAAAGAGTTTATATTTCAAATGTGATGTAAAATATACATGAGACCATGTGTGCACAAATAATAGTCAAATGTTTGTGATAGAAGATCCTGATAATGAATTAAAAGAAAAACTAAGAAAGGAGGTAGTTTCAAATGAAGTGGTTGTAGAAGAGAGAGCTATCAGTACAATCTCTAAACGGAATAGCTAACAAATATTCACTAAAGATTTTGGGACAACTCAAGAAGAGGAAAATTTCAATTATAATTGACAATGACAATACACACTCATTTATTGATGAAGGCACGGCTAGACAATTGGGTTGTAATCTCAAGGAGACGAATTCAATGACAGACATTATTAGATATAGTTGACATAGCATTCCTAACTTATAACTTGGAAGATTCAGGATTATGAGTTTTCACTCACTATTAGAACACTCAAGTTGTGGGTTGTGACATGGTGTTAGGTGTTAGGTGTTGATTGGATGAAAAAATTTGGACCCGTCAGCTAAATAAACGGACTAAAAATTCGACTATACGACACAAAAGAAAAAGGGTCTTTTAGGCTTATGAGCGGTGAGACGATGGGTAAAAGTATCAAGAAATGATTGAGAGATTTATAGAACAATTATATCACATAGAGGCAAATAACTCAACAAAACAGATTAATATGCAAAAGGGGAAAACATCGATGAGAGAATACCTCGCTTAATCCAACCATATCAATCCTTATTTGAAGAACTCAGTCAACTACCTCCCATTCGAGCTACAGATCATGCAATAAACCTCAAAGTTGATGATGTTCCTCCAAATCAAAGACCGTATCGCTATCTATTTATTCAAAAGGGAGATATTGAAGCTCTAGTCTCAGAAATAAAAAAAAAAAAAAAGTCAAGCTTTATTAGAAGTAGTAGCAGTTTCTTTGCTTCACTAGTAATCTTAGTAAAAAAAGATGGAACTTGGCGATTTTGTGTGGATTATAAACAACTAAAGAAATTAATATTAAGGACAAATACCCTTTACCTGGAGTTGCTGAATTACTGAATGAGCTTAATGGAGCCACGGTGTTCACAAAGCTAGACTTGAGAGCGGGTTATCAATAGATACGAGTACAAGAAGAAGACATACATAAAATAATACTTAGGACTCACTCGGGGCTATATGAATTTAGAGTTTTGCCATTCGTTTTTCTAATGCACCTGCAACATTTCAGGCATTAAGGAATGATATATTTAGAAAAAAATTACGAAAAAATGTATTGGTATTTTTCGATGATATCATTATTTATAGTACTAATATGGAGTTACATTTGGAACAACTTAAGGAATTATTAAAGATTCTTACAGCAAATGGCCTACTAGTTAAATAGTCAAAATTCTCGTTTGGACTAAATAAATTATATTATTTGGGCCATTTGATTAGTAGTGTAAACGGAATAAAAAATTGATCCACAAAAAATATTATGTATTCAAGACTGGTAGTTTAAAAAAACATAAAAACTTTAACAGGAATTCTTGGATTAGCGGGATATTATCGGAGACTTATATGCAATTTTAGTGTTATTAGAAAACTATTACATGAATTCCTTAAAAAAAGAATGTTCAAATGGAGTAATGAAACAAATAAGTCTTTCAAGGCGTTTAAAAAAAGCTTTAAAGACTACCCCAGTATTAGCATTACCAAAAAATTTAGTAGATCTTGAAGTTGAAATAGATGTGAGTTATTATGGGGACGGTACTAATGTAGAAAGGAAGACCTATTGCTTATCTAAGTAAAGTCATTTCTAAAATACATTTGAGATTTCTCACATATGAGAAAGAATTGTTAGTTGTTCTTATGGAAGTCACTAAATAACGACACTACTTATACGGGAGACATTTCATTATTCGGATAGATCATCATAGTCTTAAGTTCCTAATGGAACAAAAAATCACGATAGTATTACAACAACAGCGGTTATCCAAACTTCTTGAATTTAATTATATCATTATCTATAAAAGAGGAAAAACAAATATGGTTGCTGATGCATTATCTAGGAGAAAAACTGCAGAATTGACAATGATTTCCACAGTCACTTTAGTATGGTAAGAAGAAGTTGAAGACTTCTATAAAAAAAGATAAAGAAATGCAAAAACTTATTATCCTACTAACAACACATCCAGACAAATGCCCTCTCTACAAACATGAAGGAAAAGTGATCAAATACAAGAATCGAATTTATATAGGCAACCAAGGAAATATGAGAAGAGAAATATTGTCATTACTACACAAATCTAGTATTGGAGGACATTCAGAAACACAGACTACTTATCAACGAATTAAGACAAACTTGTATTGGCCTAGAATGAAGAAGGAGGTGCAAGATATGGTCAAAGTGATATATGTCATCAAAGATTCAAAAATGAAAAATCTATAAAAGCGGAATTACTACAACCACTACATATTCATGATTCACCATAGTTACATATTCAATGAATTTTATTGAAGGACTCCCTATTTCAGATGGATATACAACAATCTTAGTGATGATGGATCAATTTACTAAATATAATCATTTTATTAAACTGAGGCATCTTTATACAACATCACATATAGCGAATCAATTCATTGAAATATTTATAGACTACATGGATTGCCTCAATCAATTGTTACAGATCAAGATCCAATATTATGTTAGGATTTGGATCCCTCAAATCTTATCTATTTGAAACGATCTATAAAAACGCAAAAAAAAATACAAGAAGACACAAATTTATAGTGGTTCACTCAAATGAGCAACGCCCACATCAACCTCCAACAAATTTCACTATAAAGAAGAAGTAGTACATAGTTTTTGTCTCACACTTTAACTCTCTAAAATTTTGTCTGATCTCCGTAAACTCTTAATAATAACATATTTATAGGTTAAACATTTAGGTAATAAAATCTAAACAACTCTTGGTCATGCCCAAATCCAAACCCAAACCCAAATATAAACTCAATAAACTCTAATTAACTATTGTAAAATTTATTATATGTGTAAGCTCTATAACTCAACAATCTCCCACTTGGAGACTAACTCTATCATCTCTCGATCGGTAGCGGCTTTCCATCTGGTTTCTTAACGAAGAAGACCAACTGAAGTTACACACAAGCTCATATTTTTCTTTGATTTCAAAGCTTTGTGGTTGTCGCATTTAATCTCTTCATCTAAATCATCATGAAGAAAAACAGTTTTGACATTAATTTGTTGAAGAAGAAGATCTTCTTTCACAACCAAACTCAAAATAGTTCTGATTGTCATTAAATTGACCATTAGAGAGAAGATCTCATTGTAGTCAATACCTTCTTTCTGTTGAAATACTTTCACAACTAACCTTGCCTTATAACTCATGGTTTTATCATATTTTTCTTTAATCCTAAAGATTCATTTGTTGTGAAGTAATTTTTTTCCCTTTGGTAGTTTAGTGAGCTCCCAAGTTTGATTCGATGTCAAAAGTCCATCTCATCTTTCATTTCAAACTCCCACTTAACTGATTAATAATATTGTATTACTTACTCGTATCATTTTGGTTCGTCTCTATCTGCTAACAAGATATAGTTTAGAGATGGGGATCACCTCTTGACTACTTTTCGATTTTTGACGATCTTCTCAACTATATAATTGGTGTTTGCTGATTTACCTCTATGACCACATTCTCAACGATTTTATCTTCATCAACACATTGGTCTTCTTTGACAGTTGGTATTATTCAGTTAAAAATCTCTCAAATCGATCGTACCAGTCTCTTCAAACTTGGAATTACCATATAATGTCTTACTAACACAATCTTTGTAAAAAACTTGTTCATTGAAGATAACATTCCTGCTACGAATAATCTTTTGATTTTGATTATCCCAAAAACGATAATCAAACTCGACATCCCCAAAACCAATAAAAATATATTTATCAGACTTTGGATCAAGCATGCTCCTATCACATTCATTAATATGAACATATGATAAACAATCAAACACTTTCAAACAAGAAATGTTTACCTTTGTATTGCTCCAAACTTCTTCTGAAATTCTTAATTCAAGAGGAACAAAGAGTCTTATATTTATCAAGTAGGCAACAATATTGATAGCTTCTTCCTAGAAGGTTTTAGGCATCCCGTCATGCAATCTCAATGTTTTTAGTACGCTTGTTTAATGTTCAATTCATTCGTTCAGCTACTTCATTCTATTGAGGCATTTGTGGAACAGTCTTCATCATACTGATCACATTTAAAACACAATATTCTCTGAAATCTGAACGGATGTACTCGCCTCCGTTGTCAGATCTCAAGCATTTAATCTTCCTAATTGTTTTATTTTCAACCAAAGCCTTCCACTTTTTGAAAAGCACAAATACATCAGATTTATTCTTCATAAAATATACCTATATCCCTCTCGTCGAATTATTTATAAACATCACGTAGTAGTGTGATCCTCCAATAGAATAAATAGGTGCATGTCCCCACACATCAGTGTGTACCAACTCTAGTCTTTCTTTCTTGCGATCTTTCCCAATCTTTAAGAAACTCACTCATGATGTCATTTTTAAAAATGCAGTTTTCACATAATTGATGTTCAATAGACTTCAGTTCTGGAATCATTCCATTATTTAAAATAATTTTCATCACTTTTTTGCACATATGACCCAACATGAAATGCCATAACTCACTATTCTTTGAGTCATCAACTACAATAAAAAAGGTTTCTCTACAAGTTAAATTCGTGTATAACGTTCCAATTTTGTAACCTCGAGCAACAACTATTGCTCATTTAGTCACCTTCCACGCACCATTTTCACAACTGAAAATGTGACTTTCTTTATCAAGTTGTGTAACAGAAATTAGATTGCGCATTAAACTTAGAATGTGTCTCACTTTATTAATTTTCTAATCATAATTGTTTGTCATCTTTAATTTGATGTCCCCATGTCAACAATATCTAATGGTTCACTATCTGTGAGATAAACTTTCTCACAATTTCTAGTCACGTAATTCTCTATTAATTCTTTATGGGAAGTTGTGTGAAAAGACGACCCTGAGTCCAAAACCCATGAATCTATCAGGTTATCAACAAATAGGAGCAACGCATTAGTGATAGTTTATGTAACTGCATTAGTTGCATTATTTTTATCATCACCGTTTCTTTTCGGTGCTTTGTAGTTCCTCTTCAAGTGACCCTGCTTACTACAATTCCAACAATCAAATGTTCGCTAGACTTATACTGACTCCTCCTATTCCTCTATATAGATCTTCTCTTACCTCATATGTAAATTTCTATTATTACATATGCCCATATTTTCAACATTTAAAGCAAAACCTTTGACGTTTCATCAGAATCAATTTTACGAACTTCTTCAGCAAGAATTCGATCTCTAAATTTAATAAATCTCAACTTAGAATTTCCAACAGAGTTACTAATTGTTTCCATCATAGGTTCTCAGTAGAGATGCTAACAAAATCATGGCACTAACTTCGTCCCCAAAATCAATCTCAACTAGTAGTAGTTGATTCACAATTGTATTAAATTCGTTCAAATGAGTAGTGACAGAAGTACCATCAATTATTCTTAAATTAAAGAGTCTTTTTATTAAATATACTTTGCTGTTAGTGGATGATTTCTCATACATATTAGAGAGAGCTTTCATCAGACCCATGTTGGTCTTCTCCTTTGTTATGTTGTGAGCAATAGCTTTGGCTAGCGTTTGGATAACTCCCAAAACTTGTCTATTAAGGAGTTTCCATTCATATTCATCAATCTTCTCTAATTTCTCACTCAAAGAAATATGAAGCTTCTTTCCATAAAGATAATCCTCAATCTGCATCCTCTAGAATACATAATATGTTCCATCAAATCTTCCAATCTCGTGACCTATATTGTTCTCACTTTTCATCGTTTCCAATGCTTTGATTTATCCTAGCATCTTTGATACCAGTTGTTATGATTTGGATCTCTCAAATCCGACCTGCTTGAAACGATCTATAAAAACGCAAAAAAAAAAGAATGAAAGAAAACACAAATTTATAGTGGTTTGCTCAAATGAGCTACGTCCACTTCAACCGCCACCAGATTTTACTATGAAGAAGAAGAAATACAGAATTTTGTCTCACACTTTATCTCTCTATAATTATGTCTGATCTCCGCAAACTCTTAATAATAACATATTTATAGGGTAAACATTCAGTTAATAAAACATAAACAACTTTTGGTCAGATCCAAACTCAAACTCAAATACAAACCCAATAAACTTTAATTGACTATTGTAGAGTTTATTATAAGTGTGTGCTCCACAACTCAACATATTCATCAGTCACTTTTGGCAGGAGCTGCTAAAAATTATTGGAGTAAAATCATTTTTAAGTACTACCTATCATTCAGAGATGGATGGACAAATAAAGACGATGAACTAGTGTTTAGAAGCTTACCTAAGGTGCATGAGCGAATATAAACCTAAATTTGGAGCAAGTGGTTAGTATTGTTTGATTAGTGGTATAATACAATTTTTTATTCATCGTTGAAACGGACTCTCTATCAAGCACTATATGGAGTTGTTCCAATACCTTTGCCAATGGGAAATATGGTGAAGACATTAGTAGGAGTAGTGGAGGAATTCCTAAAGCAAAGAGTTTAAATGAGTCGAGCAATGAAAATAATTTAGTTGTGGCACAAAACAGAATGAAGCAGTATGCGGATCGCAAAAGACAATACAACATATTTATCGTGGGAGATTGGGTATTTCTGAATTGCAGCCTTGTTAACAAACTACAGTTGCAGCAAGAAAAAACATTAAACTAGCAACAAATTTTTCGACCCATTTATCATTTTGGAAAAGTTAGGTCAAGTTGCTTATAAATTAAAATTACTTGAGAACTCTAAGATACATCCTGTTTTTCATGTTTCTCTTCTCAAGGCCAAGTTAGGAATACTTCAAGAGGTACAAACAATGTTATCTTTCATCGAAGAAGCTGGAGAGATACAATTACAACCAGAATCAGTATTAGAAAGAAGATTGATTAAAAGAAGAAGTCACCTCGTGGCACAAAACTTGATTTAGTAGACTCATACAACGATAGAAGATTCAACTTGGGAAGACTGGACATTCTTCCAATCCCAGTTTCTAGAATTCTGTGAACGATTTCTGCAAATAACCTCGTTCTATAAGGAGGCTTTTAAGGAATGGGGAATGTCGTGAATCCTAATAGCATATAAACTCAAATGAAGATCTTCAAAACTGGAGGCTATTCATTATAAGAAATTATCCATCATATGCCACCTGTCATCATTTAATAATTAATATAAATAATAACTGAAATTAATTAATAAAAATAATTAGAAGTAACAGAATTTTGTTAAACCCTCCTAATATAAATATTAATGGATTATAACTTAAAAAGATATGTCTTTTGAATGTAAGACTCACTTTTTCTTCTAATATACATGTTGGAATTAAACTAATTTCAATAATTAAATGGAAATGATATTTGGACAAATGAAATTTACACCAAATTCAAATATGAATTAATGGTGAAATTTAATCCAAATAAAATTCATATAAAATTCAAATGTGAATTAATTGTGAAATTTAATTCAAATGAAATTCACACCAAATTCAAATGTGAATTAAAGTGAAATTAATCCAAATGAAATTCACATCAAATTCAAACGTGAATTAAAGTGAAATTAACCTCAAATTAAATTCACATCAAATTTAAATGTGAATTATGGTGTCATGTAATCCAAATAAAAATTAATTTTGTAATTGTTATAATTAACATTAATGCCTTGAATAAGTCAATTAACAAATGGTGTTAATTGTTATTGTAACTACAAAATACTTATTGTTGGATGTAACTTGAAGGATGATGAAAAGGCAAGCAAGGATAACCGTTGGATGAATGAATGATGAATTAGTGGCAGTTAGATTAAAGAATTGATTATGAGTTTAATTTTTAACTATATATATCCCTTCACGTATTCCTCTCTACACATCATCTCATCATTTCTCACTCTAGAATTCCAAAAGTCATCTCCTTATTTTGTGAGTAATCTTCGAGTTCTTTGCTCGACATTTCCGTTGAAACCCTGTGATAGTTCACACTAGTAAACAAAGACCCTATAACGATTTGTCAATCGCTATAGGCCTATAGCGATTTGCCAATCTCTATAGGCCTATAGCGATTGGTCATATACCAATCGCTCTCAATCGACAGAAGTCTCCTCATTGTTGCATTAATAGGCAACGGCGATTGGTTTATAACCCATCACTATAGGCCTATGTTAAATAATTTGATTAATTCTCTTATTTCTTTGTAAAAACCTTGAATTTGTTAAGGGGAAGTAATATGTTAAACCTAGATACATGAACTTTTCAAACAAGATTGTTATTTTAGTTCAAAGTCTATAAATTACTTTATTTGGTATTTTAAAGTGAGAGGTTTGAAATTTTGTTGACTATATATATAAATTAATTAATTACACAAAAATCAATAGAAATTATTAAAAGACTTGTGCATTCTTGCAAGATTATAATGATATGTAACAACTTTTGTCATACTTATAATATAAGTAAATAAAATAATAATGAGAAAGTAAATTTGACCAACAATTTGTGTCAATTTTTTTCTTATTTTCTTATTAGAATTATTCATTAACTTAAAACATTTAACAACATTAAATGAGAAATAACTATAATAATTTTGTTACAATTATATTTTCCATTTCTCATTGCATTCACAATGGTCATGCTTAAACAAATTGTGATGTCTTTATATAAGATTCTTTAGGATTAGATTTGATGTTATCGAATTCAATTGGTTTATTTAATATATTAAAAACTTATTTAAAATAAGTATATTTAATGATTTATATTTATAATCACTTATTTATATAAATTTAAATGAAAACATGTTAAAAATAATAAGTTAAATATTAATCTTATTTTAATTAGAAATGAAAAAAAAATTAAACGAATTCCTCTACAACAAATAATAATAATAAAAAAAAGATCATCTTAATTTTCTAAATTTAATAAAATTACTGCAACAAACTTTTTTCTTCTTTTCATATAATTATATATAAATTAATTATAAAATGTAAAACAAAAAGAAATATATATATATATATATATTTCCTTCCATAAGAAATTTGACGAAATGATCTTAAAAATTGGGATAAATGAGTTTTTGACCAGCGCATAAAACTAAATGCATTGGTGACCACATTTTTTTAGACAAAAATGCCCCCGTTGCTAAACGCAACTGGATGTATTGTAAAAGGTCCTATAATCACGAGACGGAACCCCGGTTGCGTCTCGCAACTGGCATTCACGAGACGCAATCGACAATCGCGAGACGCAATTTTTTATTTTATTTTTTCAAAAAAAATAAATTGCGTCTCGCGATTGCCGGTTGCGTCTCGCGATTGTACACTTTTGACAAGGCATTGTGTATTTTTCACAATGCATCCGGTTGCGAGACGTGTCACGCGATAGGGACAATTTAGTCAAAAAAAATATAAAATGGTCACCAGCGCATTTTAAATTATGCACTCATTTACCCCAATTTTTAAGGCCATTCCGTCAAATTTCCCTATATATTAGTTATTCTCATTTATGTATTAATAAATTATAATTTAATATAACAGTTAAATTTAATAAAATTACCTTTGTATAAATAAAAGTAAAACAAAACCAAATTTTTTTCTTATTTGTTCATCTAATTAATTTTAAAAAATTGTTTTCAAACATTATAAATTAAAAATATAATTATATATAAACTAATTATAAAATAAAAAAATAAAAAAAAAAATCTTTTATTATCTCTTTTATTTATATAATTAGTGTCTCTTATTTATATATTATATGAAGTTAACAAATTATAATTTAAAATATCTGTTAAAAAAATATTAATTTTATTAAATATTAATATTACTTTTAAGTTTAATAAAATTACTTATATATAAAGTTAGTATTTGTAAACATGAAAATTTGATATACTCAAATTTATAATTTTAAAATAATATTTTGAATTTTTATATTTAAAATAATTCAAATGAGGGTTTAAGAATCAAATTAGGGTTAATTATTATGGTAATTAAACTCTAATTAAGAAAATTAAATAAAAGTTCAAATATAATTTGAGGTTAAAATATTGTATTTATTTTACCCAAATTAAACCCAAGAAGGGGTTGGAGTTATTTAATTATGATTTTAAACTAATTACCCAAAATATCTTTAAATCCCCAAAAATAAAAATAATAAACATAATTTTTATTATGTTTCTAAAAAAAATGGAATTTTTGGTGAAGAAAAACGCAAGAAAGGGATTAAAATTTGATTTCAAATAATTATTTTATTAGAAATATAAACTGATAATTTGGTGTAGCCGAAATTATGTTTAATTGTTGCATCCAGAATATCAGTCATCGGATCAGCGTTGGATTTACATTCAGCGCCCATGAAGATGCCACGCATCCGGATGTAAAGGAGCACGCGCGCCCGGGGCCACACTAAATCAATTAACGAGACGTTAAGCCCGTTAGCTGAAACGCCCAAACGTGGATGGATCTCAAACGGAACGCAACATCGCGTTTTGTTTTTAAAGAAAATGACGTTGTTTTGTTCATCATTCCCAATCAGTAGGGAGGTTGCCGGAAATGTGATTGACGAACTTCAGTGATCTTCCAGAAGGTCTACCTTCTTCGTTAGTCGACATTATCCTTCCATTTTTCTCCCGCGTGATCTCCTTAACCTCTCCATCATTATTCATATACTTAGGATTTCCATTTTTCTCCCGCGTGATCTCCTTAACCTCTCCATCATTATTCATATACTTAGGATCGCCACCTTACCCTAGAACTAAGGGGCCGAAGATAAAATTAAATTTAGGGATAAGAACTCCGATAATCAAATTGAACTTAAATTCATCATCCTCAACCGACCGAACCTAGTATAAATAGTCCTTAGGTGATCCTCTACCAATCCATCAAACAAAAATCACATATTACAGCTCAAATTGAAGAAATCAAATTCCGGTAAAGAACATCTTTTTGTAAAAACTTCTCCGGTGATCACAGCTTCGATCTAGGCTTTGAGAAAGTTTTCAACAACTCCTTGGAGTGTTCTCTAGTTGTTGGAATGCTTCCAAATCCATTAAATTTCAATTTGTGATTGAAAAATATATTTTTCTAAGGGTTTGATCTATTATAGGGTTCAAATATGTGATTTCTTTGTTTAGAATCATTCCTAGATGTTATATAAACTTTCTGTTGAAAAAGTTTTGATCAAATCAACCTTAAACGAAAAAAACAAAATATTGGATTGAAATTCTGGATTTTTTGAAATTCATGTTCTTGAGATTTAATCATGAATTTTTTATTCATATAGATGCTAAACATGTTTGTAAACATGTTAGGATGATTTTCAGATCATTGTATCATTCCGATCATGTTTGATCAAACTGAAATTTTGGAAAAAATAAGTTTGAATTTTGATTTCAAAAGTTGTTATAGTGATGCTAATGATGTTCTTGTTTTGGTTGTGTTCAAGTATGTTTATCATTTCAAAGTTAATGGAACAAGAATTAGTTCTTGAGATGACCTAATTCAAAAGATCCCAATTTTTTACTTAAAAATGGTTTTGAAAAATTGATCTTTGTAGAAATCGATTGATCGTGATTAGGTTAGTGTTTTTATTCCCTACAATCGTATGAGTTGATTGCAACTTATAAATCATGATTTCATGATCTGTATCAAAAGTTATAAGACTTGCAATTCTTGACCAATTCAAGAACACTCAGTCCCCGACGACCGAGTCTTGTAGGACCGAGACCAAGAACTAGGACCGAGACCAAGAACTAGGACCGAGACCAAGAACTAGGACCGAGATCTTCGGGCCGGATCAAGACCAAGGACTAATATTTTTGAGTTAAGACCGAGATCAAGGACTAGTGTTCTTGAGTTAGGACCAAGGTCTAGGACCGATGTTCTTGAGCAAGGACCGAGGAATCCGACCGAGATTTCTAACCTCAGGCTGAGAAGTTTGACTTAGGAACGAGCCTCCCAGGTCCCACAACTGATAAACTAGACCTGGGACCGAGCCTCCCAAACCTAGAATCGAACAACCTGAGTTCAGGATCGAGCCTTCTAAACCCCAGGACCGAGCCTTCTGATTCCTCGACCGAGCAAACCGAGTCTCTCGAACCTAGGACCGATCCTTCCAAATCCACGGACACATACTCCCGAGCCCTGATCTAGACCACCCTAGTCTAAACTAAGCCCGTCCGAGCCTAGATTGGCAAAATTGGACCCAGACCTTAGGACTCCGATCCTATGACCTGTTTGGTTCCACTTTTCAAAATCCAAAATTCTTTTTGTAATTTTGTAACCCCAATCCATTTTCAAATAATCTCGAAAGATTAGAAAATGATATTTAAACATTTTCGGGATATTTCATATACAAATGTTTTGGATAAGGCCCTGTTTGGAATTTATTTTTAAATTCTAACACTTTTCTAATATTTTTCAATGGTTTTACTCAGTTTTATATCAACGCAATCGTAGGTACGCTTTTTAAATAATTTGTACATTTATTTACGTAATCTAAATTTATCCTAGTTTAGGACTTCCGGGCTACTAATTAAAATAAATATTATAAATAAATATTGTAATAGCCAGACTTTTGTTTATTTTAAAAATAAAACTGTCTTTTGACGGGCGCGGAGGACATAGCGCGAAAGCCCTTTCTCGAGTTTAATTAAAACCGAACCCCTTATAGAAACTCTATTATAAAATACGTTTATATACATACATTTTTACTTATTTTTTTAAAATCATTTGGCCTGTTTTCAAATAAATAATTTTTTTAATTATTTATGTTTGATTAATTTAAATCGGGTTTTAGTTAAATTATTATATAACTCCCATTTGTTTTGTTAGAATTTGAATAAAATTAATTATTTGTACATGATAAATTTCTAAAGTTTCCATTATTTCCATAAATTTTTAAAAATTAAATACTTCATTTTAAAAGTTGTATAGCACACAAACCAATATTCAAACACTTTGAAACCTCTAGTCATTCTGCGATTAATGTGTCTAGAATTAAGCTAACATAGGATTTCAGTATTGTTTTTTATTTAAACATTATATATAATTGACTATATTTGAAAACACATTAAAATTGAATCTAAATGAAAAAAAACATAAATAACAACCTGTCTACTTTCTCCTTGAGCTTCTTTTGGATTTATCAATCTATTTTTCTTTTTCATGACTTGTTTCCCATTCTAAGTTAGTTCTTTAAAAAAAATTATATCTTCTCAAAAGTTTTATATCGATAATTAAATACTTGTAAATTTTAAAAACAAAACATATTAACAAATTAAAAGAAACTGTCATTACACAAATATAATAAACATTTTATAAGTTTTATTTTATTTCATCAAGCATTCACAGTTTACATTCATTCATCAGATACATTAAAAAAAACTAGATCTACACATTTTGATAAGATTGTAGCAGCTCTTTCTCATGAACTGAACAGACTAATAAGACAATTTAATTTTTAGGAAGAAGAAAATCCTACTAGAACAACAAACTAAAGAGAAACCAAATATACTAAAAAACCCGTTGGGGTCGGGCAGAAGACGCGGCTGTTGCTGAAAATGCTTTCGCATCAGCAAAGCCCGTTGATCTATATGCACCATCGTAGATATCGACTTCTTTAGCAGCTACGGCTTACATGATACTTGAATCTTCTCATCACTCTGATAGCAATTGGTTAATGGAAAATTATGAAAGAAAGATGAAAACTAGGACGGCGGCGGAATAGGAGAAAAGGTTGTGCGGCAAGACAGAAAAGAATAATTAGGGTAAATCATTGTGAGGGTTTCCTTTGGGCTTGTCTCCTTTTATAAATAAATTAGTAGGTGTAATATACATTTTAATCCAATATTTGTTTTAATTTTATGATTATAACATTTATTTTTTAATTGGTTAATATTCACCTCAATCTTATAATAAAATATAAAAATATTTTATTATCCAACTTTTTCTATATAATTCAAAAACACATCTCTTCACTCTAAAATATAAAAAAAATCAATATTTTCAGTTTTACATTAAAAATTAAATTAATGGGTAGTTATAAGTATACCAAATATTTTTTAATTATATATTTAAAATAATAACTAATATATATTAATTTATGAAAAGTCTTCCCTTTTAATTATACTTTATATTTTTTTAATAAATAATTATATATATATATATATATTAATAATTTTATAATCTATTTAATAATATTTATATATAACAATCTATAAAAAAAAATTATGATATATTATTGGTGATATATTTAAATAAAAATAAATTATTTTATTTTATTATTTGTCTCCTAACTAAAGATGTTTTTAATAAATAATTATAAATATATTAATAATTTTACTTGTATTAATAATTTTATTAATATATTATTGGTGATATATTTAAATAAAAATAAATAAAGTTGTTTGAATGTTTATCTCCCTTTTTATGAATTATTTTTAATAAATAATTATATATATTATTTATTTTATATGTATTAATCATTTTATAATTTATATAATTATTTATTAAATATAAAAATATATAACAACATATTTAAAAATTAATTTATGATATGCTTAAATAAATTTAAATTAATTATTTTAAAATTTATATAATTAAATATGAAATATATACACTTCTTCATAGTATTTCACACTCATAATATATGCTACAATATTCTTATATAAATTATATAAAAACTTATAACTAAATCTATCATGAGTCACCAGTATAAGAAAAATAAATTTAATAACCACACATCTGTATATGTCACCGAAATTGGAACGAAGATAATAAGATGCATACATACTCCTATGTCTAAATACATAACTATTATTTAATTATACAATCTTTTGTAATTTGAATAAAGATTGTATAATTAAATAATTTGATTGTTCATTTTAACCATTTGGGTCAATTTTATCTGCATTTATTCACCATCCTAAAACATTTAACCATGGTAAATGAACAATATGGAAGATATTATTTCTCCTTAAAAATATTTTTTTTCTTCCTAGTTCATTCACATAGGGCATGATTACAGAAATTGTGATCTCTTTTTTCACTCATGTTTTTGAATTTCATGATGTTGAATCAACTTAATATATATTGGTGGATCTATTTGAAAATACCATTGCATCTTGTGGAATCTAACTTGATTAGGTTTAAGCATTAGATATTATTGGATCTATTTTAAAACAAGGATTTGATGTTGTGGAATTCAACTTGATTAGGTTTAATCTAGGTCTGTTTGAAAATAATTTTTAAAGTTGAGTCTAGACAGAAAAAAATGTCTAACTAAACTATATTCTTAATATTACCTCATCTAAATTAATAATTAAATTAGATACTTAACAAATTCAAATTTCTTGTAACTGCCATAATAACTCTTCATTTAGTTTCAATAACATACAAATAATAAATATTATTATTATAATAGTGATCTCGAGCACAAATAAACACAATCAATACATTGAACTAGTTCATCGTACTAGTAGATAATACAAATAAACGTCGTATGGAAAACAAACTGATATTTCGCCAAACTAACCAACGAACTGAGAGAACAAATTCAAACTGATCATGTTTAGTTTAGTAAACCTCAGCATGATCAGGTGAAGTGCTGGTGGGAAGGCGATGACGTTTCTCCACATGTGTTGTCGGAAACCATCCAGCTTTACCTTTACACTCTCCTTCCGACCATCCAGAAGTACTCACCTGTGAAAGCAGCAGCAACTTAACTAGCATCGTCAAACAAATGAAAATTATGATGAATTATAAGACAGGGAATCCGAGAGATCAGGAAACCTTTCTGACAACAACATAATCACCCTCATTCAAACTCAGCTCCTTATCAGATGAGGCCTCAAATCCATGCATGGCCTACAATTGATTAACACTCGTTTGTACAAGGCTGGATTTCCTAACAAATTAGTTTATATATAAGATTTATTACATGTTACCTCCGCTAAGAAATACTTTTTGTTCTCTGGGCCGATTGTTGATTGCATTGCAGGAGGAGCAGACTCTTTTCTTTGCTTCTCAGATACCATCTATTATCCAATCCAAACCAGAATTAGAGCTTGCTTGATGATGTAGTTTTCTTTTTCTAAAATATAATTTGAAGTTTTTTAAAAAAATCTTATTTGATGAAAAGGTGAGTTCTTTGGGTTAAAGAGATAGATAAAATATCATTTATACTAAGGGAGTTTTAGTTGAAGATTTGATTAATGAAGTGATTTGATGATGAGATAAATGTTTATAGCTTGTTTGATTTAGAATTATTTGGAATAATATGGGCATTGTTCAGTTTGGGTTATTTGAGCTTCATCTCAAATAACCCACCATCCAATCATACAACTCCTAATCAACCAAACCGCACAAGTTCAGTTGGAAATAACCAAACCAGTTATCCAAGTAATCCAAAATACCCTGTATTTTCTTTTTATATAAAGAAAGAAACTTGCCTGATGTAAAAAGTGGCTAATGTGGATAAAAAAACTAAAATATTCCTACTATTTAATATGTTAAAATGTTATAAACAATACAGAAATGGTACTTTGGTATTTGTGTTGATGATTCGATTGATGATGGGATAAAGAGTTATTTTCTTCATCAAACAAGGCCTTGGATTAAATCCAAATAACCCTTCATCAAACCTAATGAGTTTAAGGATCTAAAAAGATAACAATAAGAAGATAATGAATACTTACCTCAGCTTCGATATTGCCAAGAATTGTGGCTACTCTCTCATGATAAGTTTTCTCTCCTTCCACCTAACAATGGAAAATCGTATAAGTGTGTGTTTGTGTGATCAACAGCGATGAAGAAGGCGTTGATCCGATAAACAATATGAATTACCATTGCAATGAATCTCTGGAATGTTAATCTTTGTTGTTGCGATTCGACTGCTGCTAATGCAGATGCAGCTTCCTTACCCAAAACCGCCATATTAGCCTTGATTTCCTGCATCCTAGCTTGAGCTACGTGCAGCTTAGCAACGTTTTCTGGAATCGGAGCTTCTCTCACCCGAGCTTGTCGTCTGTATATTTCTGCAGCCTGTTTTGCTTTTACAGCCCCATTTGTAATTTAGAAACATCGTGGCAATTTCAAAAAATGAAACAAAAAGGAGATGGACAATGCTTATGTTTTCATTTTAGTTGGAGCAAAATGAAATTACCTGTGCCTCGGCTTCTTGCCTCATTCGACTATAACGTTGAGCAAGGTGGCGGGCATCTTCCAATGGAGAGCCAGCAGCCATTGCTCTCAAAGGTTCTAAAACCTGCGAAAATGTAGTAAAAGATACAAACTTTTAATAAATAAAGTTATTTGTGTAAAAGTTTGGATTCAAATGGTAAAGCAAAATAATAACCTGAGAAAATAAGAGCTTATTGAAATCTTCTTGCTCCGTTTCCACATGTTTACGAGCATCGCCATAGAGAGAAGCAGCCTTAGCTAGAATCTTGTCATCAACATTCTCAATTCCATATCTGCAACAATCTTCTGACAGTTTTGTTCCTGAAACCATATGAAATCGTGAAAATGCTCGTAAACCAATGTGTTTTACCTACAGAATTCTCTTAAATTTGAATATAAATCGCTTACCTGCCTCAATATGCTTATATCCAACCGCTGTAAGAGCTTCTGCTGCTTTGATAACATCTTTTTGAAAATCCTGCGTTGTAAAAGGTCCAATTTGATATTCATTTTCTTCAATCAATAATGACTGGTTTCGAAAATGTAGACCATATTATGTATAAGACACTTTACCCGTCCTGAACGAGTGGATTTATAAAGTTTGTCTAACTGCTGATGTGTTTGCATTTCAACCTCATCAATGACCATAACTTCAGAACTTTCATATCCAGTCCCACTCAACTGCTTTATCACAGCCTGGAACTTAGAAAGAAAAGGCTTTCATCAGTAACTTTGTTTCATACAAGTCCAATGAAGAACTAAAGAATCAACACTCTAGATGAACAGAGGAAGACAATCTACAATCCACATACAAAAACTTAACAAATTAGTGAAACATAAATCAAAGGGCCAAATAACCCAGTACAGGAAAATGAAGAACCTCAGCCCTAATCTATCCAAACTCCAAAGATCCCCAAATCGATTGCTATCACTTTGACCATAGAATGTAGCATCAAACTGAGAAATAGAACTAAAAATGTTGTCTTGCTCAAATGGAACCAGTTAAGAATATAGCCCAGTTACAGGGTAAGAAACCCACATAAGGACCTAGATTTCTTCCCCTTTTTGCGGTAAAACCGAAAGGGTAATTGATGGGTAGTACCTGTTGTTGTTTGGCGACTTGTTCCCGGATCTTGCTGGCCTGCTTCCTGAATACATCCATGGCGTAGGTAATTCAACCGAGATTGAGTTTGAGCAAGTCGAAATTTGTCTGTATGAACCTTGTGCAGACCTCTAGAAGATGGAGAGCAGTATATCAGATCTAACTTGCTTAGCTCTTCAGTCCCTTCCTCTCTATCTCTCTCGCATTCCTAGTATTACAAATTTACTGGTATTTGTCACACCATCATTATCAAAATACACACAATTAAAATCTAAACTATTTTGTTAATTAGATATGAAAAAGTGTGATTCTATTCGGTTGAAAATGTATGAAAGTGTTTTTTTTTTATATATATATATATATCCAATTGAGAAATGTATTATTATTACTATTAAATGAAATATAAATAAATTAAAATAATTTTATTTATAATATTCTTACTAAAACACTTTAAATTTAAGAATTTGTTTGAAGAATGAGTTATTAAGATTTTATTTAATTTTTATTCCAAAATTTAAATATCACGTTATATATCTAAGACCACCTCCAACCTACAAACTTATTCTCAAACTCAAAATGCAGTAAACTCACATCAAATAGTAATTCATCTTCAACCTAAAAACTCATTTCCAAACCTAAAAGAATATTCTTTTTTTACACTAATTTTTTAACCTTATTAAGACTATCCACAGCAGGGTATCAAATTTTTTTATTTAATACCCTACCACGTTAGCTTAACACCTATTTTAACACTCACTTTTTAGCATATCCTACAGCAGAGTGTTATTCAATGTATCAAAATTACTTTTTCACTTTCTCTCACTTCCACATCATTTATACATAATTTCATTTGGGTGGGGGGCTAATCCGAGTAGTCGGAGTAGGTGTTGTTTGTTTGTTTGTTTGCCGCCGGAAAATGACGGAGAGCCATTTGAGAAAATGGTCGCAGCAGCAAGTGGCTGGTGAGTTAGACATTTTGTAGTCACAGGAGAGAGTTAGAGTTAGAGGAAATAGATTATAGTGGACCGCCTCACCAAATCTGTTCATTTCCTACCGGTTTGAACACCCTTTTAATGACACAATATATATGTGGAGTTGTACTTGGAAGAAATTGTTCGACTACATGCCATACCAACAAGGATAGTATCAGACAGATATCCACGTTTCACTTCACACTTTTGGAAAAGTCTTCACAAGGGTCTATGCACGAATTATCCTTCAGTACTGCAATTCACCCACAAACTGACGGTCAATCCGAACGTGTGATCCAAACTCTAGAAGATCTGCTGTAGGCTTGTTTAATTGATTTCGGAGTCAATTGGGAACCCAGACTTCTTTTGATAGAATTCGCCTACAACAATAGCTTTCAGTCTTCAATTGGAATGACACCATTTGAAGCCTTGTATGGGAAGAAATGTAGGACTCCCCTACACTGGTATGAAATAAGAGAGAGAATTGTTATTAGGCCAGAGATAGTATCTAACACTGTGGAACTAGTAGGAAAGATCAGAGAAATGTTGCTAGCAGCTCAGCTCAGAGCATACAAAAAAGCTACGCTGACAAGAAATGTCGGGATCTAAATTTCAACAAAGGTGACCACGTTTTCTTGAAAGTATCTCTTGTAAAAGTATTATCAGGTTTGGGAAGAAAGGCAAGTTGAATCCCACATACATTGGACCCTTTGAAATCCTAGAAAAAATAGAAGAAGTGGCTTATAAACAAGCCTAACCCCGAATCTTGATACAGTACACAATGTTTTCTATGTATCCAACTTGAGAAAGTATATCTTAAATCCGACTCACCTCCTCCATCGTATTATATATTACTTTATACAAGATAATTTTAATTATGAAATTTTAATTAATATTTTCTTGTATAAACTAATATATAATAATAAAATTTATTAATAATTAAAATAATATTAATAAATTCATTATCACTCTTTTTTTTCATTAGCATATTTTGAAAATATTTGATACAAAATAGTGTTTGATTTATAATAAATAATTAAAAATATTTAATGATATGTTTTATTTAAAATTAATATCTTATTTTGTTTTTAATGAGTATTTGTTTAGTTGAATTTATATAAAAAAATTAAAAGTATTAATTCAAATAAATTTATAGATATAAATTGAACTAAAATAATAAAAAAAATTAGTACTATTTTTTAAGTGACTCTTAAAGTTAAAGTTATACGGAATATATAGTTGAAATTATTGTTGTTAAATTATACATAGATATTTAGGCGGGTGTTTTTGTCTTAAGAAGTCATTATCATTATTAGGTGTTTATATATTATTAAATTATGATATAAAAAATAATAATATTTTATATTTTTAATTAAATAAAATATATATTGAAATATTAATACTAGTTTAATTTCGATTATAAATAAATAGAAATAATTTAACTATAATAATTTCAAACATTATTAATCAAAATAAGAATATATATATATATATATATATATGAGAAATGATTAGGTGAGAGAATTTGGTGAAGAAATTTGATAGAGGGGAATGACTTGGCATAATCTTATTCGCTAAAAAATTAAATAATTTCTCTATTTTCTCTCTTTTCTCCCACTTTTATATTTTCCAAAATCAGTGATGTCAATTCATTTCCTCACCAAATTCCCTCTCTCTGTCACTCCTCTCTCTCTATATATATATATATAAAAGAGTAAATGGTTATTTGGGTTGGATTGTGGGTTGACCCACCCATAAACTTAAAACGGTTAAAAATAAAATTAAAAATATTATATGTATATTTTGAACTTGCAACCTAACAAAGCAAGTACAACTTTTTACCCAACTATGCTAATAACACTTTATATTTTAAATTCAACACCAAATTAGATGAACGCGGGAAATTTTAACAATATAAGTTCAACTTTTTAACTAATTAATATATATATATATATATAATGATGTTAACTTTTTAAAGTGTCCAGATTATCGAGTCGAGAGCTGTGATTAATTTGGATATATATGTGGGAATAAATGGATACATGGGTCGGATTATGGGTTGACCCGCCCATAAACTTACAACGGTTAAAAATAAAATTAAAAATGTTATATGTATGTTTCGAACTTGCAGTCTAACGAAACAAGTAGAACCATTTAACCAACTAGGATAATAACACTTTATATTTTAAATTCAATACCAAATTAGATGAACGCGTGACATTTAAATAATATAAGTTCAAATTTTTAATCAACTAATATATATATATATATATATATATATATATTACTTTTTCAAATGTCCGGATTGCCGGGTGGGAGTAAATAGATATTTGGGTCGGATTATGGGTTGACCCGCCCATAAACTTAAAACGGTTAAAAATAAAATTAAAAATGATATATGTATGTTTCGAACTTGCAACCTAACAAAATAAATACAACTCTTTAACTAAGTGTGATTGGATGTGGTTTAGTGAGAGATAATAGACCGGTATCAATTAAAAGTGGTTTAAAAAATATGAATCAAATATTTGATTGACCAAAGTGTGAGGTCAAGATGTTAAATATTAAAAAATTAAAATATTAATCAAATATTTGATTGACAAAAGTGAAAGTGTAAGATCACGAGATAAATGTTCATTCAGAAAAAATATGTGAGAAAATAAGTTGTTTTATCGAAGTGAATAAAATCTGGAATGAGAGCGTTCTATTTTTTATTGTAATATATTATTCGTAATTATTAAAAAATTTAATTATTGAATATATATTATTATTATTTTTTATTAAATTTATTTTATTTATACTTTAATATGCGCGATAGAATTTACCAGTTTAATAATCATATTTTTATAGCTCCGACTTATTCTTTAAAAGAAATATATACAAATTCAATGTTCAAATAATATTATAGTGTTTTTTCTTCTTTATTTTCAATTTTGTATAATTGGATTCCACTTATATGATCACATGACTCTTTAGTCAATTGATACTTCATTTATATGATAATTTGAAGATACATTTTGTTCGGAATCCTATGATGTAATTACGATTTTATCTATTAAATTTATAAATTTTAAAATAATTATTTTAAATAAATAAATTTAAGATAATTAAAATTAAAATTAAAGCATGATTAAATAATTAATTAAAATAATTATTATAATAACTAAACTCCAATTGATTAAAATAATGACCAAGAAAAATAAATAAAATAACTTCAAAAGAAATATTGTATA
Organism: Impatiens glandulifera; assembly: GCF_907164915.1. NCBI lineage: Eukaryota > Viridiplantae > Streptophyta > Magnoliopsida > Ericales > Balsaminaceae > Impatiens > Impatiens glandulifera. Next base: position 9,293,140 of record NC_061869.1, on the reverse strand, counting down.
GATAAAAAATTTTATCTCAAGTTAATTTTAAAGGGTCTAAAGAAATTAAAATAAATAATTTAGGATAAATGTTGTATCATTATCCTAAAAATAATTTATAAACCTCAAAATAAAAATATAACACAGACAAAATAATGTCATATTTATTTAAAATATTTTGTATATCTTATAGGTTAAAAATGAATTAAAAAAAAATCAATTTCAAATAAGTCCTAAGGTTGGAAAAGGAGCGTGATTTGCTACAACCGAAATCGGAAAGATTCAGGGTAAGAAACCCTAACACCATTGGATGAGCGCTGAATTATCATCCAACGCTCATCAATTAGCCACGTCACGAAGAAGTGGAAGCCCGACGCTGACGGAACACCCAACCGCGACAGAACGCTGACAAAACTCCCGAGCGTTTGAATTCTAGCCCGAAACGACGTCGTTTCCGCTCTGGTTTGTCCTCTTCCTCGCGACGAACAACCATGATGATCAGACGAAATTTTTTATTTTTCAAAAGTGGGACTCGGCCGATACTCAATCAAAATGGATTATTCAAAAGTTAAAATGATCACCCTAACATAGAGATCATTTCACCTACGATCATAGGATTCATCATCGCATATATCGATCAGCTGAATGAAGAATAGACAAAAGTCATTGATGGCGTTTTGTTTGAAATTCGATTCACTTGGTCGATCAACTGACCTTGTGAGGCTATAAATTGACTTCTCTAGGCAAACTGAAAGTAAGAAACACATTCCCAAGCCCTCAATCAATCTCATACAAAATCCACTATTAAAATTTTCAAGTTTTTCTTGAAAAATTCAAAACATTGTTTAAGGATGTAAAATTCGGATATGTGCATTCACAAAGCTGTTAAATGAGTTCGGAGTGTTCTTCAACTTATAGTACTTTCCTCAACCGTCATTAACATCAATGACAAGTACTATCATTTAAATATTATTCTACAATTTTAAATGCAAGAAAAATTTGTGCATGTCTAGGATTTGAAAAATAATTTGTTAAATAAAACGTAATAAAACAAATTTTATAAAAGCCAAAATTTTATAAAGTAGAGATCATTTTTTAACGATACGGAGGATATATGTGAAAGACATTTCCCGAGTATCACCAAACACTGAACTCAAAAGAATCTCTAGTCAAACATACGTTTGTATACAAAACTTTTATTATTTAAAATTAATCAAACAATTAATTATTATTATAATTAATTTTAAAATGTTAAAATACAATTTTTTTTATGATCTTTTAAATAATATTTTATTAAAAGAATTTTTGACATACAAAATCGATGTTAAAATTTTTCGAACCTTGAATTTTTTTTAGACCAAAATTTTTTGGGATTACAACCCAATCTAGTTTTTTTCCTTTGGTCATACATGTCAATTTTATTCTTATTAATGTAAATATGTAAGCAACATTTCAGACATTCATAATATTTTAATCTCCGAAAAATGAAATCTCAAAAAAATTGACATCTTTTCCTAACCGTGATCGAGAAGGTGATCGATAAACTCTCCTGAAGTCAATGAAGAAAATATTATTCTATGTCGCTCTGGGGTTTCACTTTGATTTTTTTTTCCGAGTAGATCGAAAATGGTCTTGCATTATTCTTCCCCATATTTTAAAGGAGGTGATGTTTTTCTTTGAGTTTTTTTTTATCGAATAGTTTGTTTCATTCTATCTACAATGACAACAATGTTTCTCCCTTCTACCGAAATTTCATTGTCTAACATTTACTCCATAATCGTTCCAAACCGATAGTTTTTATCGATATCTCATAAGTCTCATGAATGCCATTGTGAGTTGGTTGTTTCAACATTAAACAACCGCTACCATGAGCAAAATCATCCAGGCCGAACGAAGTAGCCCCAAATTATGTAGCCTTGTTAGAAACTTGATAACACCAAAAATCATAATTTCAACGACAAACTTTGTTCCGCTGATTAAACGTTCCTAAGCACTTGGTGACGTAATAGGTTCCTAAGCACTTGGTGACGTAATAGGTTGTTTGGGTAATAATAATAGTTTAAATGTATAAATATATTATAAATATTTAAATTTAAAATGTATTTATAATAAATAAAATTATTAATAAAAATATTAAAATATATAAATCAAATAAAATAAGTTAATAGAGTTTAAATAATAAACTATCTTAGATTAAAAAGTGAAACAAAACTTCTAGAATCATCATATGCTCATGAAAGTCAAAAATAAATGCAGACCTATCTATAAAATGTGTGACATTTATGGAAGTGTCTCTTCAACCGTCTTAGTAGTTGCCTTTGAAGGAAGATTCAAGCCCATCATCCAATATTTCATTTCCAACTTCTCATCTACTAGGCAATAAATTACATTCATGAATCTTATAAGGTGTGGTTTGGTTCTAGAAGTTGCCTTTCACAAATAAACCTTAACTCCTCACATTTCTCATGCAACAACTTTTAATTGAACCAAACAACCCACTCAAAAGTTAAAGGTTTAGTTTATGTTATTAATTGGTATTAATTACCATCTTTATGACTTCTCATCCCATATGTTAACTTTAATTATAATTAAAATTAAAATCATGCTAGGCTTTATATTTTCAACTTCTATTTATATAATTATTAATTTTCTGCCTAATTATGTTTCTATTTAATATTAAACAGTCAATTTTAAATATAAATGATCTATATCCCTTCTCATTTTATAACAGTAAACACCATTATATAAATTTATATTGATAATTTTATGAAAAGAAAAGATTTTAAATATACTTAATATATGTAACAAACATTTTATATTTTTTTAGTCATAAAATAATATTGAAATAATTAGAATTGGTATATGCATACAATTAATTAGCTTAATTATATATAAGCTAATAAGAAAATCACAACTAACTCATAGAAAAAAAAATTGTAATTAAACTTTAAAATAGACTATTAAAAAATTTATAGGTGTCATAAACTCCAAGCCTTTTTTAAAATATTGCATTTTGTCATAGTTTATTATTATTAAAAATGGTTCAAATAAAAAGTAAAATTAAATTCTTTAATATATTAATATAAAAATTTTAATTAAATTTTCTTTCATAAAAATATTGTTTTTTTGCTACAATTTTAAATTCTTATACATAATTTTTTTAATCACTTATCTAAAATATTACAAGTTTTATGTTATATTTTTAATTTAATTTAATTGATTCAGGATGTCATGTAAATTTTGTTTTTGAAATTAAAGTATAACCAGTATGATTCATGGACGAGGGTTGAAAATAAAAAAAATTTACGGTAAAAATAAGATGTGACATTACCTCTTAATTATTAAAATAAAATCAATAGAATTCACTATTTTATTTATTTAATTGTTAAAAAATAATAAAACTTACTTTTATTTACCTGTTTTATCCAAAAAAAAATCCGTTTTTTACTTTAGCTCACCCTAAAATTTTTTTAAACCCACCCACTACCGAATCTTAAGTCCGTCCCTAACATGACTACATGACACCTCATAGTCATGTTCTCTACTTAAACTCAAAGCATTTTCAACATATCAAAAATTTTAATATTTTAAGACGATTCTTATGCAATACACTCACTATCTTGGTGGGATATGACTGTGAAAATTTACGCTTACCCAAAAAAACAACCTTTTATTAATATGGGTTTTAAGTTAAGACTCTTAACTAGACATATATAATTTTAAAGTGTAATATTTTATTTTCATTCGAAACACATTACTAAAATGTGAGTAGATTTTATTAATTATAATAATTGAGAGAGAGAGATATAATTAGGATAACATGGTATAAAAACATAAGAAAAAACAATAATATTAAGGTAATAATTGTATTTAGAGTTAAAATAATAAAAACAATAATTAATTAGATCCGGGCCAAGGGAAGAAAGTGGAAAGAACTCGACGAAAGAGTTAGGTGTAGCTGAAACGGGTGTGTGTGAAAGAAGAGACGATAAAATCGGAGAAGAAAATGGAATCTCAAAGATCCAACAAGGCCACGTACGATCATCAATAACTCACTTCTTCTTCATTCAATCTAGAAAGAGAGAGGAATGAAGGAAGGAAGTTAATTAGTATCAGATTTACAGAAACAGCTCACGAATCACGATCTCTACGTATTCCATCCGTCCCCCCACTACTCTCCCCCACACTATTCAATCATGCCTTCCGGTGCCAAGAAGAGAAGGAAAGCAGCAAAGAAAAAGAAGACCAATGGAACTCAACTTCATGGTATTATTACTTCATTTCTTCTCTCTTTTTTCTCTTTTTCTCGACAAATTCAACGATACCCATCTGTCAATCACTTACTTTGGCTTCATAGTTATGTCCCCATTCACTTTATCATCTTTATTGATTGTCCAGATGTAGTTTGTGCTTCTCTTACTTGTCTATGTAACTGTTAACGTCTATCATACGTCTGTTAATGTACTACCCACTGCTTTATTTCATTCGCTTCGCTGTTAAAGTTCTCATATTTTACAATCTCTTATTTAATTGAGAGATGGGTTGTTGTTGTTTTCTATAATCTGTAATTGATTTTTATGCAATTTGGGAATTCTTGTGGTTGTGGGTTGTGGGTTGATTCTGTTTGACTATGGCAGGAGAAGATGATGATCTGGTTGTTCATGATGGAAAAGATAGCGATGGTGGTGATGTTGGTTCTCCTTTGTCTCAGCATCCAGATGATGATCTCCATGCGGCTTCTGTGGGTGGTGATGATGATAATGATAATGATGATGATGATGATAAGGAGGAGGAAGAGGAAGAAGAAGATCCTTCATCTGTTCGATCGAATGTTGCTGTTGAGAATGAACCACTTTTGGTTGAAAATGGGGAATCAACAGTCAAAGTGACGGTTGAGGAGGAAATCCCTTTTGAAAACAGTGAATTTGAAAACAAATCAACAAATCAAGATCCGGAGAGTCTTGAAAACCCTAGTGGTGGTGATGTTGATGATGATGATGGCAGTGACAGTAGTAGTAGTAGCAGCAGTTGCGAATGTTCAGATGATGAATCTCATGCCATTGAGAAGAAGAAGAACATAGGGATGGAAGATAAAATCAAGGCTGCTTTCTTGGAACTGTCTAATCCAGTGCTGCTTGTTGAACAAAAAGATGAAGAATTGGCTGAATCACCACCTCTTGATCTTGATCTGTCGTCTAAACCAGATTATTTGCCTGCTGAAATCACTCAGGTTCGATTGAGCAATTAAAAATTTGCTCTTAATTCTCAGAATCATTCATTCCTTTCCTTGCATAAGATTGATAAACAAACTATTGTTAAATTCCTTATAATGCAGAGTAAACCGGTTTCTGATGTATCCAATGTTATCGACCTAGAGACAACTCCATTGACAAGTGATGAATCGGTTGAGATCTCGAAAGTAGAGATATTCCCGATCATTAACAACAACAATGGTGAAATCATATTAAAAGAAAATGAGATCAAAGTGGACAAGCAAGTTTCAACCACAGTACAAGAGACGACAACAGTTACAGCTACGGTTCTTCCATCATCAACCGACGTCTCTACTGCTGTTACAAACAATGTCAATGATCAGGTACCTTAAAAAAATTGATTTTTGGTTGTTGCATATACACAATGTTTACTCTATTCATATTGTTTACAGCCACAGGCGGTGGTTACAACTCTAAAACCGACACAAAGAACTTCAATGGCGAGCTGTTGTGGACTGTTTGAGCTATTTACAGGCTCCAATCGATGAAATGTGTTGGGTACGCTCCAACTCTTTATTTGTCCAAAACTGGTTTTGTTCTTCGTTTTTGTTTGTAAGTTGTCTTCATGACTTCTGCATTGCCTTGCAGAATGAGTGTTATGAAGACTTGTGCTAAACTTTTTTTTGAGAATGGAGATGGTAGTTGCTTTAATGGAGAGAATACCCTATACGGGTTATTTCACGAGAAATCTATAATTTTTATTTTTTGTAGCGTTTTATTTTTGCTTTAATACGAAGGTTGGTTCGACTCAGGAATTGTGGTTTACTATAGACAGTGTTATTTTCCATTTTGTATGGTGTGATTGATATATAATATGGTTGGTTATATTAGTTGAAGCTATTTAGTTTATTGCTTGATATATATATAAGTTTGTCACAATCTTTTTGTTAGTTAATGTTTGGGCTTGATTCTGCAGTTTCATTGAATCTGAAGGCCAGATTTACGATAATTGGGTTGGTTTGGAAATACTTGTTTTAGGTATGTGCCTTAATGAAAAATTGTTAATAAATTGTTTGAAAATGTATTTTTCTTTCTATCAAATATCAAGAATAAATGTGAATTAAGGTTACATTTTGTAAATAGAGCTTAGTATGATGACCTTAACTAAAACTTTGTAAGATGTGACCTAAACATGACAATGAATTGGAGAGATATCATATGATTGAATTGTGGTGTACACTTGTACATTATTAATTTGATCTTTAATCTAGTAAAATACAAGTTTGAGATAATAGTATTATGTGACGATATTGCAATCGAACTCCTAACATAATGAATTCCATTAAAATGAGTACTCTCCCTTTAGGTTCGAAACAACCTCTTCGAGACAATATTGACCTAATATCATGACGTGACCATCGTAGAATTTAAGGTTTACTTAACTAACTACAATGACCTTCTATTCTTGGTGTCACAGAATTTCCTTAGTTCATGCTGCTAATATATGTAACCCTGGTGCTGTAATATCTGGCTGAAAATTGTTGAAAATACTTTAATCAATTGTACTAGATAAAATGTTCTAGGCCACACTTGGGCTTGTTTATTATTTGAATATAATCTCAAATAAATCAATTAAAATACATTTTATAAACAAAAATTATAAAATCATTATGTATTTATATACTAATTTTAGAAAGAATTCAAGGTTTATCTTATACAAAACATTTTTCACCAAAGTTATCCTTACTTATTTTTATTTCAATAAATTACATCTAGTTGGTTATTCAATCAACTCAAAACCACCCCTTAGAAACATACATCGGCTTGTCATTTTACCTTGAGAATATGTTGGCTCCAACCGAGCTGAACCAAGCCATCTCGGGTGCAGGTTTCGCACCTAAACGAGTATTTCCTCGAATTAGAGTCCCATAGGATTCTTTTCCACGTGTGGGTATTTGATTACTTTAAGGCATCCTCTTGCAATATTATTATATCTGACAACAATAAAGGGTTAAAGAACAACTCTGTGATATTAGGGTGTGTCAAAATTACTTGAATGATGCCCGCACCTCCAGCGTTCAATACCACCAAAGCCGTGTCTAAAAACTCACCACGACAAATTACGATTTTCCTTTTACAAGGCTAAACAAAAGAGTGTCCGAAACACCTAGCCTGTATGATTAATTTCATGGAGTCATAAAACAAACATAATAATAGTTATAATTTTCATTTTAAAGAAAAAAAATATGTATGCAAAGTGAGGAAACATCATTTTCTAAAATATGTAAATACATGAAAATTAAATAAATTTAACTATTATGTGGGTTTTATTTGACTCAAAATATTGCAAATGTTATCCTGTGGTGGTTGTTGACATTAGTGGTGCCATTGATTTCAGCGTGTTGTCCTACAATCAAGAGACTTATCTCCATCAAATTGTTTAATTTTAGAACAAAATGAAAAGTATTAATTAGATATAAGTTTGAAAACAATTTTTATTTTTGTTTATTTATCAAGATAAGTATTCTAAACTAAACTTAATCAAAACTAAAATTCAATTTTTGGTTGTTTCTCTCATTTGAATTCAACTACATAAATTTCGTATTATAAGTTAGTTATTTAAGAAGATTTATAGTCATAAAATTTACTTAGAATCATTGTTTAGTTATAAACTTGTAAATTTGAGTTACAGTTTGTTTTAATAGAATATTAGTTATATATTATTATTGATATTTATATATATATATATAATTAATTAAGTATTTCAATCATTAAATTATAAAAAATTGAAATAAATAAATAATTATTATAATAATAAAAAATATTTTTTCATGAAAAGGTAATTTTTTTTTACAGGAAACCAATTATATATATATTTTATTATTAATATTATTATTGCTATTTTTTATAGAAAAATTTAAATATATTTATATTATTTAATAATAATTTTTGGCAATCAAATTGATGAACTCATCTTATAATAGACTAATATACCGAAATATACAGAGACAAAAACAATTTTTTTTGAATTAAATGAGAACTAGCATGACGCCCCACTGTTATGACTATGTTTAAACTCAGAGCGCTTTCAGATGAAATCAAACTCATGACATTTTGGTATTTTAAGGGAACGATTCAGTTGTGCATTTCAACCAGCGTTTTAAACACTTACTTTTTCTATTGTAGTCTTTGCCAAACTTTCATATTATAATTTTTAAATTTTAAATATTATGTTATCATTTTTTAAATAAAATAACGAAACAATTAAATACACAGATATTATAATATTAATTACCTACTGCAAAAAGATTTATTAAATACAACATCAGTTTCACACACTCCTTTCCATGAAGTTGGCACAGGTTCCATCCCACTATCATCAAAACTTGCTGATTCTTACCATTTACTTGTATATGTTATATAATTCATTACGATAAATTTAAAATATATATAAAAACATATAGACGAGTACTCAATAATAATTCATTCGATACATTTAATATATATTGACATATACTCATTAAGTTGAATTATTAAGAATATACCAGTATTCAGGACTAGGGATGGTAATGGATACCCGATACCCGTGGGTACCCGATGATCGAGTTCGTATATTTTAAATCGGGGTCGGGGATGAAGAGTGAAAAATGGTACCCGATCGGGTCAGGGATGGGAAGTAAACCCAAACCGATACCCAAATATATTGAATATTAATATATATTAATAAAATTTAAATGACTTATCAAATTCCAACTACTAATTAATTAACTATCATTAAATAAATATATTAATTATTTTATCATTACTTTTAACCTCATTTCCTAAGTACATCATGCACACGCTTAACATAATTTCATTAATTTGTAATAAATGTTTCTCTCTCATATATCTCCATTCAACCTTACTTTAAGAGTTCAAGTCTTTAATTTCTATCTTCTTCAACTTAAGTTATATAGTTATGCAACTAAATAATGTTTTCAGTCTCTTTTTCAACTTTTACAATCTTATATTTATTTATTTACTTAATCTTCAATATTTATTCTGAATCAGGACTCCTACAGTCACATCTTCTCCATTGTTGGCCTTTCACAATAATTCCTCATTTGGGTTATTTCCGTGTCCTCCACCCTCAGCATGTTAGAGAAATTCACATGATCTTGTCGTTTGAATCTCATTACCTTCCGAGTCATCATGGAAAACCAAAATAACTTCTTCCATCTCCAACAAATAATAATAATTTGGCTATATTAAATTGTTAATCTATCTATAACATATAAAACTAGAGTTTAGTTCCGATGAAAGCTAACACAACATTGTATTTTCATATGTTAATATTCTATAATATTTTCATTATCCGTTGATTAATCACTTAGTTAGAAAAAAATCATAGATTTTTCTACGATTTTTGTCGACTCCGTCAAACTCAATTTCACATCGTCATCTTCTTTTCTTTTACCCGAGGTTTGTGAGGTGGGTTGACTATGATTTCATTGAGAATCTTATCGCCCTCTCGAAAGACTTGATAGTCATAACTTCAGTTTTTTCTCGATGCTTTATTCTTGTATTTTTTTTAAGTCTTTTCTATTAATTTATTTATATTTTGTGGATGATTAATTTTTACATCATAATAATGTATAGACATTTATTAAACAAAAATTGTTTTTTTTGTGTACAATTAAACAAATAAGTTATTTCAAAATTGCTTCAAAATACGAGGAGTATGATCGATAAATGTGATTCTTATGCTTCAGTTCATCCTTTGGTTTACGTTTAATGAAACATTATCGACGAAAAACATACTAGGAAGATTCATAGCAATGGACACCTTTCATTGAATCTTTCATACGACGCAAAGCACATTTCGACAGGGAGATAAAATGATAATGTATGAAAAATAGATTTATTAAAATATGTTATTCAATGTAAAGAATAAGGACAAAGTTGGGGAGGCAGAGGCATGTTTGCAATGTAGGTATTTAGACTAATTTGACCAATGGAATTTATGATATTTATTATACTTACAAATTGTAAATGAGAGTTGATTCAAACCCTTATTAAAATTGTAATCTTCTTTATTATTAATACAATATTTTTTTCTCTTCTTTATTAACCACTTATTTATTTCTCAACCAATGTAAAATGGATTTCCTTTAACATATGGATTATTTTTATTATAGATTTGATAATACCTTAATTTATTTATTAAAAACAGATCAATATTTAATTACAGCCCTAATTTATTGACCTTGGTTGATGAATTCAATTAACCTCTTGTCTAATCATCAAATCGTATCACCTAATTATCAAGCAAAATACACTTAACTTTATTTTTATAAAATTTTAACAAATAATACTTTAATTATTTAACCCAGATAATATACTATTTCATCAAACAAGCCTCCATCCAGTTACTAAACTAAAACATCTTTCATTTCAACTAAGAATCAATATCTTCAACAACAATTGTTTTAAGAATGATTATATCATCCAGTTTGTCTAAGCAAATAGAAGACAATTTGAGGCGAATTCACAAGTCCACATTAGAATGATAATCACTCTTTTTTCTGCCAGAAGAATCAAACATTTCGGGGAGGTGTTTGATATTGATTTGGCGACGCTGATAAGGTTTGGTTATAACGCAACAGTGTTGCCGCTTGAGGGGATTTCTCTTGGGGCATTGAAGATTCAACTGAACCAGTTGCAGTTGTAGTAGTAGGCATACTCTGCTCTGGTAAAACTCCTTCCCCTTGCTGAAGAAAACAAACAAAGCAGTCAATTTCGATTTCTTAAGAGCCTCGCTGGTAACTATTAAAGATACAATTTATACATTACTGAAGTAGAGAAAAATAGAGAAGAAAATTGCTGTTTTTGAATAAGTTGTCCAAATTTCTCTTGTATTCAGTGTTTGAATTAGATCAAACTAACTTTATCTTCCTAGATGGTCTTAAGGGGAAAACTGATAATTTCCTAAGTTGCATCTAAAACCACCAAAGTGAGAAACATATTTCTACTTTTGTTTCTGTATCATGATCGGAATCTCAGATGTGTTTGGAAACTAAACTTTGTCAAAGACAATTTCAAATATTTATTAGTTGTTTCTCATCTAGATCTAAATCCGGATGCAGAAACAAAAATAGTTATTAAGTGTTGCCAAATGAGCACATGCCCCTAAACCACTTGGGTTACAAAAGTAAGCCGACCCAACTATCACAATGTGGATAAAAGATACTGAAATTTACGAAATATATAGTTGAACCAAACAGATGCTACATACAAAATGATGTCATTTGGGTGTTAATACATGTTTATTAATCTTTTATATTGATACTTTTAGGCATGATTTGTTCTAACAACCAAAATTTATACAAAATGGGTGTCAAAACATCTTTCCATATTTCACATAAATAATGGCCCATTTCATTTTGCTACAGGCCAAGGAACAACCTTCTGACCAGCCTGAGCAAAAACCAATTGTATATAGGATGAGATTTTTTTTTTTCTTTCTAAAACAACAAATAGATATGATGATTTTTTATTAGACTCAATTGAGCTGTTTAAACAACATATTTCTGGTGCACACATAATCTCCAGAAAGATCCACAGCTAGACAGATTAGGTTAATAGCAATAATTAGCACTGCCTTTGTACAAATATGTGGCCTATAACATGATAGCTTTCTAGAAGATATGCAGTTAGTTTTTCAATAAAGTTTTTCATTTTGTTTGACTTTCTTTCCCCTATTTTCATTATCAATTTGATACTTTTGTTCCTGATCTAGCTTTTAAAGACTGTGAGTAGTCTTCAGAAAAACATGGAATCTAGGCCTTGTTTGATGAAGGGTTATTTGGATTTACCTTATCTCATCATCCATCAAAAACCATTTCAACTCATCAACCAAAATACTAAATTACTCTTTATTTTTAAATACGAAAGTATTTTAGTTATTTAACCCAAATAATCCACTTTTTCATCAAGAAAAGCCTTGTTCGGATTGGGGTTATTTAAATAAACCTTGTTCAGATCAAGATTATGAAAATTTGGGTTATTTGGTGAAAATACTTAAAATTGTATTAATATATACAGGAAAAATGATTTAAAAAAACAAATAAACCGGGGGTATTTTGATTGATAATTTGATTGATGAGAGGATAGGTGAAAAGATGGTGGGTTATTTGAAGATTATTCAAATAACCTAAACCGAACAAGGCACAAGTTTCTTTTCCAAAAAAATCAATTTATTTCAAAAACATAACTACATCAAACAAGCTACTAGTTTCCTTGTCAATTCCATACCTAAAGCAGTAAAAGATTATGCAGTATTTGAAAAAAAAAAAAAATTTCTTGGAAGGGTGAAAACGCAATAAGTTGGGGTCAAACCTTTGACCTCCAATTAAAGAAGCAGATACTTTAACGACTGAGCTACACTACAATGGCAGCTTATGCAGTATTATTGATTAGACAAAAAAGAGCAGTATGAAAACGAACCTGCATATAATAGCCATAGTTCCAGGCTTGAACTTGAGAAGAAGTATCAATCTGATTTTGAGATCGTGGATATCCTTGTTGATGTGCCTCTAGTTGAGCTTGTGAATATCCTTGTTGATGTGTCTCTAGTTGAGCTTGCGAATATCCTTGTTGTGCCTCTAGTTGAGCTTGCGGATATCCTTGTTGATACCCATACTGCTGTTGCTGTTGCTGTTGCTGTTGGATTTGCATATATTGCTGATAGTTTTGTTGATAATACATCATCTGCTGCTGCTGCATTAGCTGAGTTTGCTGGTCTTTCATTTGAGGTAAATTTTGGTAATACATTTGTGATAGCTGTTGTTGCTGTTGGAAATAAAGTTCCTGTTGGTACTGTTGCTGCATAATCATCATCTGCTGCTGCTGTTGATTCGTGAAGTAGTTTCCCATAGTCTGATTGTACATTTGATCGTACGGTCCTGATTGTCCAGACGGCACATTACTTTGCATTGTGTTCTGGGAATCAGTGGTTGGCTGGTCATTCCTTGCAGAAACTGTCTGGCTTTGATTTTCAACTTGCTGAATCTGCCCAGATTTTGTGGATTGGCTGTTGATAGAAGGGTAAATTTGGCTATGTTCTGTTGAAGGGGAAGTGTTTTTCAACTCATTTTCTTCTAATTCCTTTCTAATGAGTACAGAATCATTGGTTATGCTTGTATCTATATTATTGTTTTCATTATCTTTCTCACGGATTTCTTGTTCGGAAGTGAAGGTTAATGATTCCTGATGATGTGACGTGGATAAATGATCAGGATTTCCTATCTCCTGAGAAACTGATGGACAATCAAGAGAAAGATTCTTTAGACAAAGTAAACTAGTTGACCCCGTTTCCTTATTATCTTCACCAGTAGGCTGCTTAAGATGTTCTTCAGATTCACTAGATTGATTTACCGGATCAGGAACAGACTCCTCGTGCACCAAATGAGTTGGATCAATTGATAAAGGTGGAATGTCTTCCATTAGGGTTTCTGTCACTTTGGGGGAGAAATCTAATCCTAAATCAGCCTTTTTCCCATCATTTTCTTCCTGAAACTGATTTTGCGGTTCCTTGTCAATATGGTTCTCTGATGGCAATGGTAGATTTTGATTGGGTAACTCAAGCTGGGTAGTTTGGTTAGAATTTCTTTGTCGTCCTTCAGCAAGCATATCCAGCAATTGAGTACACGAAGTATGGAGCTTGTCCTGGGAAATTGTCCTTAAAGAATGGGGAAACAATTTTACATGACGATTACATGCCTGCCTTATATCAAGAATGGTTCCATGTTGGTCGACAAGCTGCAATTACAAAAACATGATCTCCAAATTTACTTTAAGATGGGAGAATGAACAGGACCTCAAAATAACTGTCAATAAGTGTCATAAAAAGACGACGAGGCTCCATTTAGAAACACAAATAAATTTTTGAATCTGTCTCCGACTAAGGTTAGTTTTTTCCAAACAAATCTCATCCAGATACATTTGTGGATCCAGGTGTTTCAAAATGGGGCCTTAAATTGAAGAGATAATAAGACCTAATAGCATATACAGGATGGACAGAAACTTAACCTGTAAATATAATGCAGAAATATCCTCACGGTCTTTATCACTCAAACCATCAGGAGATTTTGGCCTAGGAGTGATAGCATTAGAAATAACACTACCCACAACATTTAGATGTCCTTGACCTCCATTTGTCATTGAAAAGCTTATCAGCCCCTGTTAAAGAAGAACAAGTTTAATTCATCAGCATATGCAGCTTTTTGTTTCAAGGCCTCCAAGTTCAACGATTCTTTTTAATTTTATTTTTATTTTTCTTAGTTCAGGTTTTTTCCCTAAAAGAGTCTTGCAGAATATCCCACTGATATGACCCCCACTTCAATCAAGGTACTTTTGAGAATCAAATTGAGACCTCAGACTTCTTAGTTCAAGACTCTTACCATCTTTGTGATAGTTGGGTTACAAGGTTCAATTGCTTCTTCTTTATTCATTAATAAAGGCTGCTTGGATGAAGACCAAACTCATCGATTGACAATAGATTTACAATATTATATTACTGTTACAATATGAGACTTTCTTCATGTTCGATTCCCACTAAAAACACTCTGATTTAAAGGGGGTTGTGACTGTGGGGGTCATTATAGCCACCCTCGAAAATAAACCGGGGTCACAAAGAAAAAGAATATGAGACTTTCCAATGGAGTTTTCCCACATCTTAAGTAAATACAATATAGTATTATTATTATTAGAACAGGAACACATTACCTCTAAAAGCAATTTGCAGTGAGGTACTTGATGTATGCCTTGTAATAATACATCTAGTGCGGCATCTGCACTGCCTGTGATCTTCAAGAAGCCAAATAAGAAACAAGCACATAAAAATAAATAATAAGTGGTGAAATAAATATTTCCAACAAGAAATTTCCCATATAACAGGCATACCACGTGTTTAAGACGTGAAAAATGAATATAGAGGAGTGGAACTTTAGTCATCAACTGACTTTCTGCTGCCATTTTGAGTGCCTTCTCATATACAGTGGAAGCGGCTGCAAAATTTCCCTGACAATTTGGTGTAAGCAGACCCAACAACAATAGCCAATAGTTCATGTCTACAAATGCTACATTTACTACATACCAGTCGTTTTTCCATATTAGCTTCTTTGACAACTCGGTCAATGAAGTATGAACCAAATTCATCATTACTCTGCAAATATGAATTATGTGCTCCACAAATATCTCCAATTTGCTCCTTGTAATGGGCAGAGAAGAAGTGCATTTCTGTAGAATTCTTCAACCAATATAAAACCATCAATGCTGGTTGTAAGACAATCTAAGCAGTTAACACGATCACATTCCTTCAAAATCCTACCTTTAAAAATGTATTTGTCGCTCGATCAAGTGCAGATTTGGCAATCTCTCGCCCTCCCTTAGTTTCCACAAATTGAACATAACGCATCCAGAACTCTGAATAATTGGCGCAGGGAATTAAACATCTCTCGTAAATTCTCACAGCCTAAAAGAGAAAGATTTTCTAAGTATGAAGAAGAATAACGGGATCAGAAGAACACAAGAAATATGGCTTACCCAATCAAAATCCTCTTGCGTCTCAATGAAATCCAGATAACGATGCCAATTCCTAAGTTGACTGTCCTCCAGTGGCAAAACATGGAAAAAAGACCTCCTTATGCAAGATTCAAAACATAATATTTTCTTTTCCAATTCGCATGCCTCTTGATAGAACTGATCTCCTATGGAAATATATTTCTGTAAGGTCTTATACCAAGATGAGATAACAGAAGGATTCAGAAGATCTGCAATGACAGAGGATATTTCTTCTTTTAGAGTGGTGATATCACTATCAGTGACAGATTCTGCTTGTGATTCAACTATGCAGTGATTTTTGTTTTGCATCTCTTCTTCAAGCATGGCAGCGAACTTTCTAAAACTGAAAGTGAGAAAAAAAAAGTATGACTGCAAATACTGTTGTAGAAGCAGGCAAATGTAGATAGGATCATGTATTCATAAATGATCAAAGGACAGTTTTGTATTCAACTTTTTTACATGTTGATCATTATTCCCCAAAAAATATATTTGTTATGTTTGTCAAAAATCACATCATAATCCTGGAAAAAAAAATTATACCAAATGAAGCGGAAAGTTACACTATTATTTGGTTCATGATCTATAAAATAATTTGTATCTCAAATGGAGCAACATAAATCAACTGTAACTTTCAATTTTAACTTTAGCGATTTTTACACACGTTGTGACAAAATACAAGTTTCCAGATAGGCTCAATGAAATGATCAAACTAAAAAGTTCATCAAGTTATCACCAAAACTTAGAAATAATAGTCACAAATTCCAGCCAATAAAATGGCTTTCCAAATTTTAGGGGAACAATAGATGGTTTTACATGTTTTTCCTATTCCTACTTATACCGACAGCAAAGGTTACCAATATTGAACCAAAAGCATGTGAAACACTTGAAGCATTACCTATCATAATAGCGATGCAATTTTCTGGTTGGGAACTTTAAAATCTCAATATAGATATGAGCAAGTGAGCTCCACTGCTCCAGAGAAAGCTCGAACTTGATGAACTTATCCCAGAGAGGATGACATGAGAAGTCCTTCCCAACAAAAGACAACGCTCTCCTAAATAATCTGCAGACATATACAGAAGCAGAATTGATAAGAAATTTAGCACCACATTTTCTTAGGTAATAACATGACTAATAATCGCGTTCACAAAGTTTTCTCTTTCAGGTGTAGCAATGGAATATAATTATGAATGAAAGGGTACATTGGTGCAGCCTGATTTAGCACAGTATAAAGCTAATATAATCATAGTTGAACAAGATAATCGCTTTTATTGGAGTTAAAAGGAATATGACAACATGCTTTCAAATCTATCATTTTCATCCCCAATTGATCATGCAAGGCTGGTAAAGAAATTTGTGGTAGAAAATCTAAAAGAAACTATTGCAATTACCTACGAACATCACATGGATCCTGAAAAGCAGATATACTAAAGCTGCAGTATTCAATCCAAATGCCAACAGAGTAAGTAGTAGATTGCACAGCCCGCTCGAAGATTTCAATAACCTTTTCAACAGTGCATAAACGAGCAACATGTGCAGCATACTTTCTCCAGTATCCATAACACAAAGGAAAATCTGACAAAAATGATTCATATGCTACAGAAATCATTTCAACATTATCCTGCAAGTCATCATGGAAAAAACTGAAATTCAAGAAGCTTTATATCAAATATAAAATTCTCCAACAAAATTCAAAAGAACAAGATTATATCTTACTGAAAATGATTCTTCAATCTCTGAAATAACTGTTATCCACGAATCAAAATCAAATGAACCTCTACGAAGCGCCTCAAAGAGTTCTTCATCAGAACCAACTGTTCAAAAAACAACACATCAATTATCAATTGATTCATAATGAAAAAAAAAGAAAAAGTTTGACTATCTTATAACATGAGCTCAAAAGGGTTGTTTAAAAAAGGCAGATTTCATCACCCCAGATGAGAATATGAGCTCCAAAGTTGAAATAAGTCTATTAATTAACTAGTAACTAAACATTTCTAATAAAGATTCAGACTTTCTATCTATAAATGCTAGCTCAGTGAACTTAAGAACTGGGAATTGCTAAAAAGAACAACTTGCGGATAACATATGAAGAAATTGTAGATACATATAGAGAATCAAGAAGAGAGGTACCTTGAGGTAGTACTAGAACTGGATTATCTTCACTAGTATCGTAAGAATCTATCTCCATAACTTGAGGAAATCAATCCACCAAGAGATTGAGAGAGACAAAGGGGCTGAAAAACGGTATTTTTTTTTTTATGACGAGTAGGGCTTTATTTTTTAGTATTTTTACTAGTTTTATGTTTTAAATAATCTATAGTAGGAAAGTTTACCTAAAATAGTTAGTTGTCATATAATTTATTATATATTATTACTATTTATTTTTAAAATAATAAATAATCCTATCAAAAATAATAGTTATAAAATTAATTATTTAAGTTTATTTATTTTAATAATTAATCGTTTATTTTTTAAATTTATAAATATAAATACTTTATTTTTATAAATTTGTAAAACTAATCTAATTTATAAAATTTTAAAATGGTACATTTTAACTAGTTTATCTAAATCATACTTACTAATTTTCTAAAGAAATCTTAACATTTTTTAAAAATTTAAAAATTAAATAGAAATTTTAAGTGTATTGTTCATTTAAATTTAAACATTGTTAGATACCTTCATAGATAGGGATGACAATGAGACCGATCTGGGTGGAGTATGCATTTGTCATCGTCGTTTTACTTCAAAAATCGGAACTACCATTCACGTCCCGTTTGGTTTTGGAAAATCTCCGCGGGGTACCGTTTATATCATATTTTCTAAAAAAAAATTATATAATAAAATTATATAAATTGATTTTTTAATATAATATATATTATAATATATTTAAAAAAATAAACTTAAATCTCTTATAAAATATAATTGATAAATAAATATTTTATGATTTTATATATTTAAGAGTGTTTATAGTGTTCGGGGCATAATCGGGATGGGAACACAAATACCCTCCACGGTTAACTACAAAAAAAACCCGTTTAAACGAGACAATTCGATTCGGTTTTCGTGAGACAGTTTCAAATTGCCATACTTACCCACCTATAAAATGTAAGAATCAAATTAAAAAAAAAAAAATCATACTCTTTTGTTATGATAGATTTTATTTTATCTACTTATTTTTTATTTTTGTGTAAAAAAAATGCTTGACCATCTTAACTAAACCTCTATAACATGTCTTTATATCTTTTAAGTTTTCTTTGTGAAATGAGTATGTATAATTAATTTTATTTCTTTTATCTTTACAAATCATCAAATTTTACATGAAATATAATAATTACTTTGTGTAGGTGGATCTCAATGAAAATTAATTGTTTAAATTGGGTTAATGAATAATATTAATATTTTAATTATTGATTTAAACTTAACATAAATTGGGTTAATACATAATATTAATATTTTAATTAATTATTTAAACAAAGAAATGATTGAGATAAAATGTTGATTTTTCACTACAAACAGTTTTTATGTCTAGATTCCTGAAATTACAAATTGCACCACCACCCTTGATAGCAATTGGGCCCTAATATATTTAACTATGAAGTTCTTCCATATTTTATATGCCTTTCAAATACAATTTCCACAAGACATAGAATGTTTTAAGGCTGAAATAAGGGAAAAAAACTATTATGATTTTGATCATCAGGCAATCAAGGCACAACTATAAATAGGGATATGCTTAAAAGGCTTCACAGCATCCAAAGATCGCCAAGTAAAAGATGTCGAAGGCGGAAAAGACCCATAATTAACCTTCCCGCGACCTAGAGCATTCTGAAAGGCGTTTTGAGACCTCACTCCAAGCTGCAGATAGGAATTCGTTATATTTTTCGTAACGCATAAATTGGTAAGAACGTCCAATATACGTCGTTATAAGGGTATTTTTTCCGACATTAGTACTATTTATTAACTTATCACATACTTTAGATAATTTCATTTGATTTATTCAACATTTATATTTCAGTGACTTTCAACTTATATACTCACCAGGCATACTCTGGAAATCAGGCTCTATCCCATTTCCGTTTATATCTTTGTGATTTGGCGTGACATATTTCCCAACTGTGACCACTACACCGGATCCATCCCGAAGTTCATACACAGATTGAATCAGACCCTATTCGGAAACAGACATTTTATCATCACTACAACCGCTTTCTCCCAAAACAGTCAAAATAGGGATTCAAACCTTGCCAAATGTTGTTTCTCCAACAAGAACAGCTTTACAGTTATCATGAAGTGCACTAGCAACCTGAAAATGGATTTTTTTTATCCTCTCTCCCATAAAAATCAAAATATCAGTCATTATAGAAAATTGAAATGGTTTTATAATTATCATTATTCGCTTACTATTTCGCTTGCACTAGCAGTATTTTGATTTACCAAAACCTGCATTAAATAGGAACAAATGACTGTTTCAATTCATAGTGAAATTGATGCTAGTAAATGTTGTAATTGGAACTAGATTGAATTTACTTACAATGGTGGGAGCTGTGGTTAAAGGTCTAGTATCTGTGATAATACTTCTTTCGTCAAGAGAATCTCTTCCAACAGTGGAAATCACCTGCCCAGAGAACAATCTAAGAAAATGAATGACAGAATTTATATATCTTTTACAGAGTTCGGTATATTGTTGAAGAATTGATTTACATACAGTCTCTCCTTCATTAAGAAACAGCTTAGCAATTTCAACTCCAGCCTGAATGGACCAAATAAAGAAAATCACTGGCAAGCAAATTCAAACTGTGTGTAAGCAGAAAAGTGAAATGAAAAAGGGAAGAGGTTTAAGAAAACTAACCAATCTATAACCTCATTTTCCCATTGGAGCAAAAGTGAACATTTAAAAATGAACATGATTAGTAACTACACAAACCTGCACCAATCCACCACGGTTATCTCTAAGGTCAAGTACAAAAGACGAGGCACCCGAACTTTGTAGCCGCTTCATTGCTGCAAAAGTTTGTGAAAGGGAAACTTATTTTTGTTATATGGAAACCAAAATAGATGTTAGAGATCCCAAGATTTGAGCATATTTCTTCATCTTTACTATTTTGACACAAATTTTAGAAGTTTAGATTTCTTGCATTCTCCCATTTAAGAGTTTCACGCCACAAACCAACTGTAATTTGCAAAGTGAGTGGCCTTGTTTGATCTAGGGTTATTTTCAAATAACCTTGTATGACGGTTATTTGGGTAAAATCATGGATTTGAGTCTTCGCCCCGGACCATTTAAAAAAAAGGTTATTTGGGTAAAATACATTAGGGGTATAAATATATAATGATTTTTTTTATATAGATGGTATTTTGGTTGATGATTCAAATGTTGAATAGATTGTTGATTGGATAATGGGTTATATGGGATTAATCTCAAATAACCCACATCAAACAAGGCCTAAGAGAGGTGAGCTCTATTGAGGACTGCAATAGGTAGCCATTGAAGTACAAACCAAGAATTAAAACAAATCATATAGTTCATTTAGAAGTAAAACCAAATCAACCAAGACTTACTTATCAGGTGAGCATTCGATGAAACTGAAAAGTAAGGGTTGAATACCAAATTTTAAATGTTGAATGAGTTAAGTGTCTAGAAATTAAATGTTGAATAAACCAAATGAAATATCTAACTTTTAAGTGCATGGAATGTAAGTTAGTTTGATCAAATGCAGACCTAATGTCGGAAAAGTAAGTAAATACTATTTTATCCTTCACATGAGTTGATTAAATTTGATGGGTTAAAGTTGTCTTGTAGACGCTTTTATAAGATTACTCAGTTAAGTCCTTCATAACTTACCTAATTAAGCTAAATTTTATAGCTTAATCTGAACTAAATCTATAAAATAAGTGATAAGCTTTATTATCAATCACTGCCTAACAGACAATTTTTAACTAGAAGACAGTTAATAGTGGAAAATAATATGCAAACCTGTAAGCAAATCTTTCTTAGCCAATGCATTAAATTCTTTCAAGCGAATATATCCCACAGAAGTAGCACCATTGTCTATCTTCTCTAGCCGATAAAGAACTGGGGACCTTGCAATTGACTGCCTTTGGATTTCAATAGACTGAACCGGGCCACAGTTTCCATGTTTCACCTATTCAAATCACAACTTCATATGAGGATTTATCTGAAATATAAGAACCAAATGACATCTAAGGAGGATGGATGACAAACTTTAATGTTCACTAATGTTTCATTAGGGCCTTGTATTAAAGACGATACTTCAAAAGAAGATTTGCCCCTGACGTCCATCCCATTAACAGCTAAAACTTCGTCTCCCTTTCAAAATCAAGACACAATTCCATAATAAGAACACTACAATTTTTATACTAACTGAACTAAGACAAACAGATTCATGATATAAAACAAGAAACCTGTCTAACACCAGCAGAATGTGCAGGACCATCTAAAATAAGCCCCAACACCTTAAGCTTGACATCTCCATTCTCACCAGGCACCTCCCTAAGATTGATTCCAATCCCAGTCATGTCATACCTCCCCATCTTCGAGAACTTTCATTCATAATGGGATTATGGAAGAATAAGAACACTATTTTTTTTTTGAAATAATGCTTAAATTTTGATTTTGATTACCTCGGGTGGTGAAAGATATCTTGTATAAGGATCACCAAGGCTAGCCAACATCCGGGTAATAATATCATGAGCTTTTGATCTTGTCTTGATAGAAGTTGACAAAATATCTTCTTTCTTTTTCTGAATTAGAGAAAGACTAAACATGTTATAAATGAAACAGAGTGTTCTTAATATGATAGATAAGACAGAAAATGGAGATATGGGTATGCAAAAAAGGAGAGAAAAATAGAGAATTTACAAGCCAAGTTTCAGGGGACCATCGATTGCGGCCGGAATCGATAAAGCTATCATTTACAATCTGCCAAGCTTCCTTCACAATCTCTTCATTAGAAACTATATCTGGAGCTGTGTCAGGAATCTCTTGTGTTTTATCATCAGTACAAAGCTCGGATGAAGGAGACTGGTCTAGGGTGGAGGTTTGTGCCAGGACCGGAGAGGAAGGGGAAGAGATGAGGAGGCCGACGGAGAGAACTCCGGTTAGGGCACCGATTAGGGTTTTTTGAGGCCATTTTAGAGAAGTATGATTGTAGTTGTTGAGTGATGAAAGTGAAGGAGATGAAGAAGTGAGTATTGTTTGTGGAGGAGGAGAGAGAGAGAAGTTGCAGAGGACACTCATCTCTCTCTTATATTCTTGTATGGATGGAAGAATACATGTATTTAAGGTTATCTCTATTTTATTTATTTATTTATTTATTTATTAATAAGTTATTAAATACGATAATAAAAAAAAAACAAGAATAACTAATAAAAATTTATTTAAACGTATTATCAAAAATTGATAAATTTAACTTCTATTAATTAATAAACAGAGTTTATATATATTTTTTAAATTTATATATTTCTTTATTAAATATTTATTATGGAAGTTTTTTTTATTTTCTTTAATTTATGTATTTATAGGTTAGAATTTAATATTTAATTATTTTATTTTTATTATTTTGCGTTCTTTTTATATTAACATTAATTATTAATTAAATATTATAATGAGGCATCCTTTTAACAAAAAAAAATAATAATAATTAAATTTAAATAATAATATATATTATCCAACATTAAAAGAGTAATAATTAAAATTATAAAAAAATAATAAATAGTAACTCAATCATTTTTTTACTATTATTATAAACTTGAATAAAAATATTAAATAGAAAGACTATTAAATTTATTTTTTGTTTATATTAAAAAAATAAAAATAAAAATCTTCACAAAAATATTACAAAAACAATAAATGAAAATAGAAAAATTAATTAATTAATAAATTTAAAAAAATAGAAATTGATTAATTAATTAATAAAAAGAAAGAGAAAAAAAATGAATATTTAATTAAGTAATTAATACATTTAAAAAAAAATAACTTTGTTTATTAACCTATGCTAAATTAGGGCTGCAAATGAGCCGAGCTCAAGCTTGTTGGAGCTCGATGTCACGGGCTAAAATTCGACCCGTGCGGCACTAAGCTAAATCGACCCTGATTCTAGCTTAGAAAGCCTTTCTAAACACAATGCAAGAAGAACTCAAACGCAAGAAAGAACTTAGAGAGAGAAAACTCTTGAGAATAAGAATATATTGAAAGAATGCTTGATAATTACAATGGAATACCTTCAGGGTATTTATAGGACTTACACGCATTAAATTAGGAATTACGTCTAATTACAATTTAATTACACTAATTTAAGATATTCCTTCCATAGCAAGAATATCCCTACCTAATTTAGAATATCTCTTGTAATCTCTTCCTTAATTAGAATATATATTATAATCATTTCCTTGATTAGAATATATCTTCCAATCCCTTCCTTAATTAGATTATCTTCCAATCTCTTCCTTGATTAGAAGATTCGCTGGGCCCACGTAGGTAACTGGGCCTCTCCTTGGCTAAGAAGATTAGCGCACTATCAGGCCAAGACTTTAATGAGCCTCGACATCCCCCGGATTGGGTCGTGACTCTAATGGGCCGTGACATACTCCCCCACCTTAGTCGTGGCCGTCCTCGGTTCGACCTTGGCATGATACTCTTCAACCTCTTCCTTGAAACATTCCCCACACGGTCCCTCGTATCTGTGCACAAGTCTCTTGAGCACAGATTACATAGACTTGCATTCTGGAATATCATGGAAGTACACCTCGTGGCTCGATGTTTGCACCCCATAAAAATGGGACGTGACATACTCCCCCACCTAAGTCGTGGCCGTCCTCGGCACGACCCTAGACCGGTGCATGGTGATCTTCTTTCTGGCGTCCCCTGAGCGCTCTTCCTCCCCCTTTGCACGTCACGACATTGGGTGCACTTATGGTCGCCAGACTTAACCGATATAAGATGTTTCCCACACATCTCTCGATTTAACACAGTCTCTTGAATCTGCGCACAAGCCCCTTGAGCACATACCGCATAGACTTCAACAGTTGCGGGGGAAACTTCCCTCTTTCCATCGTCCCCTTCCTTAACTGCACACCCTCTTAGATTTGCCCTTCTCTTCATATTCTTGGTGTCTCCCTCTGAATATGCCTGAGCACGATCTGCTTCTTTTCCCACAGACTTGGTGCGAGTGAAGGCAGACTGACTTTGGCCCACGTTGCCTGTGGCCAAACCTTGTGGTTCTAATGGTTGTGCGTTGTCTTTGGCCTTGAGCCCCTCGAAGGCTTCGACACACGCTATCTGGACTTCCTCGGGTACTTCCTCTTTTCCCTTGGACCCGTCCCCATCATCCATCTTGGCAAAAGTGGCAAATGTCTCTTTACCACGTTTGCGACCTCGAACGAATCGCATCGCTGAGAACCTGCTTATTCCCTCTGATTCTCTCCTTGTTGGAATCACGCTAGTCTTCCCGTGATCCAAAATGATTAAAGAATCGGAATAAGGCATTATGCAAGCGCGTACCTGATCGCACCATTCTAGTCCCAACACTACGTCGTAGTCTTCCATTGGGACCAAGGTAAATGAGACTGTCCCATTCCAGCCTCCGATCCTGGTGTGCACTCTCCTAGCCTCCCCATTTACCGGCTTGGCTACATCGAAGGACTTCACCGTCCCTCTTGTTGGGCTGATCCGCAGACCCAACGCATTGGCTACTCCTTCTCGCATGAAGTTGTGCGTAGCCCCTGTGTCTACTAGTGCCTTGATGCGTTTTTCCCCGATCCAAACTTCCACAAACAAAGAGCCCCTCCTTGTCCTCTTGTCCGGCTTCGCAACACTAGTCTTCACAGCATTGAGCAGTCTTAAGGATCCTATTTGAGTCTCTTCTTTCTCATCAGATGACTCAGTTCCTTTAACTGCCGAGTCATCGGCTTGCCTCCCTGAGTTTTTATGTGCATGCCCCTTCTTAGATGGGCGGTCTCCCCCACCTTTCTCCTGGTCTTGTGGGCGGTCTCCCCCACCTTCTTCCTCATCATACCTGATGAACTTTGGCCTGTCCACAGACACTTTGAGCTCTATCAGTCTTTCTGCAACCGTTATTGCCTCGGAAACGTCCCGCACCTTGGCCCTTTGCAGCTCCAACTGTGCCCAAGTCTTTAGGCCGTTAACAAACGCGAACAGTGCCTCCTGTTCCGTTAGACTGGGTAACTCGAGCATCAACTCCTGGAATTCCTTCACATACTCCTTAATGGTCCCTTTGTGCACAAGTTGACTCAACCTTTTCCTAGCTTCGTACTCGGCATTCTCTGGGAAAAATTGGCGTTTGAACTCGGTCTTGAAGTCTTCCCATGTTTCCATCCTCAAGGTCCCTCGTTCAATATCTCCTTCTCGCCTCCTCCACCACAGCAATGCCATCTCTTGTAGGAAGAAAGGTGTTGTCTCCAACTTGTCACGATCATCAAGTATGTTTGATGCTCGAAAGTACCTCTCCATGTTCCAAAGGAAGTCATCCACTTCCCTTGCACTCCTCGATCCTTTGAATGGAGTTGGCTTAGGAACATCCATCCGTTGAGGTGCCGCACCTCTATGTTCCCCTCCATTCCTCGCAATCCGTCTTTCCATCGATTCTAGCCTCTCCAAGATCTCCCTCTTGAGAGTCTCAACCATTGCATGGACTTCTCCCCGGATTGGATCAAGCACCTTCTGGCAGATGTCATTAACCTCCCCTCGAACCAATCCTAGCACTTCGTCACGAATGCTACGATTCGAACTGTTAATGATCCCCATTAACTCATTCTCCAACTTTTCAGCACCCTCGTCCAACATCGTCACCTTCTCGGCCACCGCGCTAAACACTTCGAGAGCTTCTTGGTGATCGCTCATGCCTTCTTCAAGCCGGGTCACCCGCGCTTCCATGGCAACACCTCTCTCGACGGACTTATCCCTCTTGGATCCCTTGTCCTTATGTTGGCCGGTCGGAACCTTAGTGACGGTAGTTCGTGAATCCATTTCTTGCAGCTTGAATGCGGAAATTCAACCTTGCTCTGATACCACTTGTCACGGGCTAAAATTCGACCCGTGCGGCACTAAGCTAAATCGACCCTGATTCTAGCTTAGAAAGCCTTTCTAAACACAATGCAAGAAGAACTCAAACGAAAGAAAGAACTTAGAGAGAGAAAACTCTTGAGAATAAGAATATATTGAAAGAATGCTTGATAATTACAATGGAATACCTTCAGGGTATTTATAGGACTTACACGCATTAAATTAGGAATTACGTCTAATTACAATTTAATTACACTAATTTAAGATATTCCTTCCATAGCAAGAATATCCCTACCTAATTTAGAATATCTCTTGTAATCTCTTCCTTAATTAGAATATATATTATAATCATTTCCTTGATTAGAATATATCTTCCAATCCCTTCCTTAATTAGATTATCTTCCAATCTCTTCCTTGATTAGAAGATTCGCTGGGCCCACGTAGGTAACTGGGCCTCTCCTTGGCTAAGAAGATTAGCGCACTATCAGGCCAAGACTTTAATGAGCCTCGACATCCCCCGGATTGGGTCGTGACTCTAATGGGCCGTGACATACTCCCCCACCTTAGTCGTGGCCGTCCTCGGTTCGACCTTGGCATGATACTCTTCAACCTCTTCCTTGAAACATTCCCCACACGGTCCCTCGTATCTGTGCACAAGTCTCTTGAGCACAGATTACATAGACTTGCATTCTGGAATATCATGGAAGTACACCTCGTGGCTCGATGTTTGCACCCCATAAAAATGGGACGTGACATCGAGCTCGACTTGATTAAGTATTTATTAGCTCGACTCGAACTCGAGCTCGAACGAGCTTATAAATTTGAGCTCGAGTTATACTAGACTATATTACCCACTCGAAAGCTTGAACAAAAATTGAATTATATATAATAGATTAATTTTTTTAATTTTTTTATATTATATACTTTTATTATATATAATAAAGTATTTATTTTTATTATATATATATATTAATATATTTTTTTATCTTTTTAATATTATATATAACATATTAGTTATTATGTCCCTAATATTTATTTTTATTATATATAATATATTAATTTTTATTTATCTCTTCAATATTATTTATAATATACTTTTATTATATATATAATATATTAACATTTTTTATCATAAATCTCTAAATATTGTTTGTCGATTTTTTTCTATCCTCAATCAATTGAAAATCAATGTTCTTTATATTTATTCAACTCTATCTATATAAACATAAGTTTCTTCTAATACATGAATAAATTATCTAAAAGCAAAAACAATAACTATAAAATAAGTTAAAACAAATTTAATTATCAATAGGATTTTGTAAATTAATGAGACGTGAAGATTAAAGAAAGAAGAAGAAAAAGAAGAGTAAAAAAAATTGTGAAAACTGAATAAGAAGTATATAAAAACTAAAGAAGAAAATATAAGAGAAGAAAAGATAAGAGTGACAAAGAAGAAGAATAACTAAAGAAGAAGAAGAATAACTAAAGAAAAAGAAGAATAATAACTAAAGAAGAAGAAGAATAACTAAAGAAGAAGACATAAGAGTTATTGAAGAAAAAGAGTAAATGAATGAATGAAGAGATGAGAGTGATGAAGAAGATGAAGAGTAACCGATGAAGAAGAAGAGTGACGGTAGAATATGATGAATGAAATATATATTAGAAATTAGGGTTTTACTTTAAGGATTATGGACCTTCATATTGGGCTTTGAAGAGAGAGAGAAATAAAAAAATATTGTGTAAAATTTTAATATTAAATAAAAAAAAATTTAATTATTTTGAGGCTCGAAAAAAGCTCGACAAGCCATCGAGCAAGCTTTATATGGGCTCGAGTTCGACTCGAACAATAAACGAGTCGGCTCGAGCTCGACTCGAACTCGGTCAAAGTCAAGCTCAAGTCGAGCTTTGACCGAGCAGCTTGCGAGCGACTCACGCTTGATTCATTTGCAGCCCTAGGCTAAATGAATTAATTTTTATGATAAGTATGTTTAAAGGTAATTTTACTAGTTCATACGATCTAAGTGAGCTAATTATATCACTGTATGAACTTTTTTTCCTTTTAAATATTTTTATATTATTTTATTTGAAATTGTTCATCATAAATTTATTTTTATTTTAAATTGTTATATATTTATTTTTATTTAAAATAGTTAGGTTATTTGAACTAATAAAAAAGAACAATCTAACTCCAAATATAAATTATTCTTATTTTATAGTTTAAAATTGGATATTTTTAATAACTAATTTAAAATAATTGTTCCTGAAGTTTCAATTAAGTTGGTGTATTTCTCATATTTAGATTATAACTTATTTTTTACTAACAAACTTATTTTGTTATAAAATCGAATTACATTTATTCTCACTAAAAGGATAGTCGCGTTTTTGTGTGTAAATTTTTGTCTATCTGTCTGATTGAAACTTATTACGGGTTTTGTATTACGATATCATAATTTATATTTCGTAATCTCTATCATATTATTTACATTTGAACCATGTGACTATCGGACATCTTAATCTAATTTAGCATCAATATTCTTTACTACTTAGAAATGATTTTGGGGGAGAAGTGTTCAATATTTGGTTTGAAACGAATATCCGATCGAATTTAAATTCACCGAATTCGAATAAACCGAATTTAATTTAATTTTCGATTTTCAAATCGAATTCTAAATCGATTCAAATTCAAATAAGGTTTTCGATTTGGTTTTCAAGTTTGGGTTTCAACTATAAAATCAAACCAAAAACCGAATTCAATTTTTATTATTTATTTTATTATCTATTATATAATTTATTACATATAATTATATATTAAACTAGGCCTTCTAGTATATATCTAATATTCTTATCAAGACCAATAAAACTATAATCTTTCATTCCGTGGTCCACTTTTCTGGTCTTTCATGTCCTCACTCATCTCTAACTCTAAAAATCTCTAAAATTCTTCACTTATCTAGCTAGCTATCTCACAAATAATATCTTAGTAGTCGTCAACATTGTTTTACTTCCGCCGTTCAACTGACGGACATTGAAGATCAACGGTAAGTCACTAAGAATAGTTTGAGTGATTTTTACTCCTTTTTTTATATATAGTTTTAGACTTTTAGTAGATAAATTGATTCGACAATAAAATTAAAAATAATTGAATTCGGTTATAGAATTTATTTGAATTTAGTTCGGTTTTTGAATTGACTAAATTCACTACAAGAAAATGGAAGATTTGTGACGCTCATTTGCGACTGATATTCCGACGTATAAGTAATTTGCGACGGTCATTTTGTCAGCAAGAAAACTTTGCAAATAAAAGCGTCGGTAACTCTTCGACGTCTTTTATATGCGTCGGTAAAAAAATTTGCGACGATTTATGTGGGGTATTTTTCCATAGTATTTGCGACGAATTTTGATATAGTATTTACGACGAATTTTTTCATATATATTTTGACATATAATTTAAAATAATCCTACGATTTTACCTACAGTGAGAACATTATATGTTGTACAATTCGTCGGAAAAAAAAACTATTTTTAAATCTTTTATTAATTAATTATTCAGCTTTTAGAGTTTGTATTTATATCATATTTATTAATAATATAATAAGAAATAAATTTATTTTCAATCTAAATTAATTAAAACATAACTTTATATTTATTAAATTTCATACAAAACAACAAAACAATACATATTTACAAAAATTCCTAACCTAAATAAAGTACCTTTAAATTAAATATAAAAGACATAAGAAATATCAAATTCTCTCTTACTCATATCCAAATATTATTACTACTAAACAATGTCTAAAAAATTATATTACTAATGAACAAGGATGTTGTCCAAGTAAATTGAGCCATTGTTGTCCAATATCTTTTAGTCATCTCTGATAAAATTTCAATTTCCTGAAACAACACAAAAGATATACAACTCATTTAAATCATTATGTCATAAATAAGCAATCAATACCTTTCTTTGACAAATTATTGAATCATCCCCACATTGAGAATTTCATTTTATTGTTTGAAATACATCACATTTGAAAAATATTACTCCCATGATAACTAAAATAAGCTAAAAAAAGGATGACGTCACAAGCAACACAATTGATATAAATATTGATGAAAAATCTTGATATATGATGTTTTACTTATTGTACAATTGAAGTGTGTAATTTGTTTAACTTTGTTTTGATAGACCTATTAATAGTAGTAATAATAGTAGATCTCACCTTTTCGAATCTTATATATTATAGATAAATGAAAAATGAACTATTCATTCAACATTTATGCAAAGTTTCATGTATTTTCTGTATGCATTACTTAGATCCAACATTTCTATATATAAATTATTTAATTCAATTGAACTAAATTACCTTTTCTTTCTGCTCTTCAACACTATTGAGCTTGAAGGATTGATGTCCCAATTCCTCTTTCTCTGGTTTGCTTTAACTGTAACTGTAACTCTGTCTCTGGTATTAATCTTGCATTGTCTTCTTCCTGCTCAATCAACCAATCAATCAATCTCTTTCAAATTTCTATAACCTTGTCTCTTGTATTATTCATACAATGAAATATCTGTTTTCAAATAAAACGTTACCGTTGAGTATGCACATTAGATTCAGTTGGTATCTGATCATGGCAACATAGCCAACTAAACAAATTAATGAGGAACCAATAGATAGTGAAACATAGTCATATATAGAACACTAAAGGAATTGAACATCCTAAAGTCAAATAACAGATTGTTTCAATGTATATACATCATATAATAAACAAACAAATTAATCAATACATCATTATCATTAACATAACCTAACGAATTGATTCAATATTAAGATATGTGTGCATATGATTATGTACAAATCACAACATTTTAAGCATATTGAAAGCCCAATATTGAATCACCTGAAAATAACAGAGAGCTATAATCTGCATAAATTTGATATTACTTTGTAACGATGATGAAAATAAGTTAATTATATTTTCATTTTAATTTGTAAAAGTATTTGTTGAGTTAACTGACCTCCATCTTCTTCTGATCTGCTAGTTGATACTGAAATCAATAAAAATATAGATTATACATGTCAGATCTTACTTGACTTGTGCTAACTAATAAAATGAAGAATGCACTAAAGATAAAATCACGGCATCACCATTCATGCACCAAGGCGTGTGTACCTATGTGTAATTTGGTTTCACATGAGAGATTTGTTGAATCACATGAATTAACCAAACCTCAAGAACAATGTTGTTTGGACTGCTTAAAACCAATTCGGTAAAAGTCTTTCCAACGATGACCTGAATGGCTTCGGTTTCTCCTTCCTATCATATACATATTTCATAGACAACTCTCGTTACCACATATTCAATCCGACTTCTACACCAATATAGTTGAGTACTCACATTTCTTGGTATTGGTTGGGACTTGTAATAATGCGACTGTTTACCTTTTGCAAGCCTCACGCAAAATTCTTGCAAGAAAAGCCAATTGATTGATAAAATTGAAAAGAAGAAGAGTATGTAAATATGGTTCTTCAACTTACTTCTAGTGTTGGATCTGCCTCTAATAAATGTTTTGAGCTAATTTCATTTTGAAAAGCAGCCACCTGTATTTCAATATAGATAGAACTTGTTCACATAAAAACGATATCAAAAGTTTCTGAAATTTGTGGAAACTAGAAACTTACAACAGTCTCATCCGAGCCTTCGATCCCAAGCATAGTAAGGAATGGCTTAACAAGATTGTCCTCGTTTATATCGATGTAAATAAACATTATCTGCAACCAAAACCAAACTAAATGATATTGAAAACCTCTTTAATCTCTAATTGTGATCGTTTTTTACTAAAAAAATACATACCTCTGATCTGAACTATCTCGCAATCTCTCTAAGGGGTTCAACTAAGCTCTTAAAATCATCCTCATTTACAAAAACATAAAGCTAGAGTTTGATCAAACTAGAGTAAACTTTAGCAGAGTTCAATTTAGTTAGTATTGTGACTAATGGGAACTTGTTATATAGTTCACAAACTGCAATATTCCATCAACAATGACGATTCCATGATTCCATCTGTACCAATAACCAAAACTGCATGAATTGTTCCTTAACAACAACAGTGGACTGATCCACCTGAACACACAAAGTGTCTGCCCCATAACTCAACCCTACAAACAATATAATTATATAAATTGTATTATGAAGGTTTATATCCTCTTATGATCCCTTTCTGCTACCTTTACGCTCAACATAACAAAACATATAAAGAATAATTGCACAAATTCATGTATCAAATAGTAGTACACAACGATCATCAAACATATGCGATAAACCCTAGATAAAGTCAGTCAAAATCATAGATAGTGAGATTTAAACACTATTGCAACACAATTACAGATTTAATCATAAATAATTGGATTGATAATCGAAGCAAAATAGACTTAATAAACAAAATTATCCGTAAAAGAAATGGCGGCTGAATTTCAATATTTCATCAGCGGAATCTTCACAAAGAACTGTAAAAGGGAAATTTCTCCAAACTGATCCGAATGAACAACTAATTTGCAAAAATAAAAGTGATATTCAGCTCATATATAAATTAGAACGCGTACAAATGCAGGCGATGTGATGTCGGAGAGAGAGGCATGGTAATATGGAAGCGAAGTTTATCAATGGAGGATAAACATGAAGATTTTACCTCATATATCGCATAATCAGATCTACAACTGCGTACATCGATTTCAATTTCGTCTCAAGAGAAGCTTCAATTGTGATAGAATAGAGGATATTCAACTGCGAAATCTGAAGAAATATCGCGGAGTAGAGAACTATATCGTCGGAGAAAAAAAACTATATCGGAGGAAAAATCGGAGAATGCTGAAGAAATATCGCATAATCAGATCCAAAACTGCTTTATTCTTCTCAAGAAATGAATAAATATTGTAAAAGTAAAATAATTTTATAAAATGTTTCGACGGTCACTACTACGATCTATATTATCCAAATCTTTCGATAAATTTTTTGACGATAATATTTTGTAATACAGATACTAATGGTTTTATACTCATAAATTTATTATTTTCAACTTTAATATCTAATGTTTCTGACATAATTTTCGACGGTAATTAGTATTTTAACATATAAGTCCTTCAAATTTTTATACTTTTAAAATTATTATGCTAAACTTTGATAGAAATATCTACCTATACTAAGGCTGATTACATAGGAAATGATTTCAGGTGAAAAAGAATTATATGAAAAGTTGCTACGAAATTTGGGATAATTCAAAATACTAATCAAACTTTTGCTAAACATAAAATTATGTAAAATTATGTAATATTTTATTCTGTCAGATTTTTCGACGATCATTTATTCATGGTAAATTTCGTGGTTAAATTCGTCCAAAATTCTTTCATTTATTAATATTTGCGACGGATTATATTTTGAGTGGAAAATACCGTCGCAATATTCGTCGCACATCACCGACAATCCATAATCGTCGGTAAATTTGCGTCGCTAATGAAGCGTTTTTTTGTAGTGATTTTTTTCTTTCGAAAAACTCAAACCGAGGAACTCTAATAACCCGAACACATAAACACCCATATTTTGGGGCACACAATAACTAAATATGGAGGAGACGAATTAGTAACAACTTCGTTGTCGTCTTAGTCTGCAATATCGTTGTTTAAAAATGAAACATAACAGATACGTCGTCATTTAAAAATAAAATTAAAGAAATAATCTGAAGACGGGTGAACGTTTTGCCCACAATAGGATTTAAAACATAAAAAAGTTTATATATGAGTATAAGAAGAATCCATGCACATTCTCAACGATTTTATAACCTTTTAAATGTTTCTAGATATTTAAGGTATAAATTCAAATAAAAATATAAAATACAATTTTAAATAAAAATGATGTACAAGCAATCTAAAACAACATATAAAAAAAATATTTTAAGTTAATTAGATGCAATATAGTTAGACATGAAGATGGAAAGACTGGCAACTGCAGATTTTCCGGCAATTGACAGTTCGACCTGAAAATATTCGGTTGGCCGCCGTGGCTTGACAATCATAGAGTGAACACCTTCAAGATGGTTAGTTAATCCTATACAATTTGACTATACTCTTGCATGAAGAAGAATGATGTTGATAAATTAATGACATGTTTTGTCTCCTCTTTCATTTGGATTCTCTGTTTTTAGCTAAGATTTCTATGCTAACAGATCTTAGAATATCTTGTGATTTCGAGTGAGCCTCTTTATTGTCTTTGATACAAGTCATGTAAAAGACTTTCTAGAATACTTCATTTTGCAATACCCTAAATCACAATTGAAACATAACATAATTTGAAGCAGAGATTCTCATTTCACAAACAAACATCATCTTTTCATAAACAATTTACATGGTATGATGATGAATTTTTTACAATTCTTTCATCTCAAACAAACAAACAATCCTCACTTTCCAGGAGCAAAGTTGGTAGCATATGACCATGCATTGTTATTAACAGGGTCGGCTAAGTGATCTGCTAGGTTCTCTAATGGCCCCTTACCTGTCACAATAGCCTGAACAAAGAATCCAAACATAGAAAACATGGCAAGTCTACCATTCTTGAGCTCTTTCACCTTAAGCTCAGCAAACGCCTCTGGGTCTTCAGCCAAACCCAACGGGTCAAAGCTACCTCCAGGGTATAATGGGTCAACCACTTCCCCAAGTGGTCCTCCAGCAATACGGTAACCCTCAACAGCACCCATCAAAACAACTTGAGTAGCCCATATTGCCAATATGCTTTGAGCGTGTACCAAACTTGGGTTACCCAAATAGTCAAGCCCACCCTCGCTAAAGATCTGAGATCCTGCCTTGAACCAAACAGCCTCACCGAATTTAACACCATTGCGAGCTAAGAGCTCGGGGAAGACACAACCAAGGGCACCCAACATGGCCCATCTACTGTGAATGACCTCGAGTTCACGGTTCTTGGAGAAGGTCTCTGGATCAGCAGAGAGTCCAGCAGTGTCCCACCCATAGTCTCCGGGGAATTCACCGGTCAGATAGCTTGGGGACTCACCCGAGAATGGACCCAAATACTTGACACGGTCTGGACCATACCATGGGCTGGAGGAGACAGGGGCCTTACTGGTCGCTTTCCTCATTGTGACACGCCCTGAGCCTAGAACCTCGGAGGCAGTTGGGGATAGCTTCACTGCCTTTCCGGCGAAAGAAGGGGAGGAGAGAGCCATTGAAGAGGCAGCAGCCATGGAAGAAAAGTTTTGGTCTTGCCTTGGATTGGATGATGATTTGGAGTTTGGGAAAATTGGGATGTGAAATTGAGGAAGAGGGTGAATGGGCATTAATAGATAGTGAGGGGGCAAATGCGTACTTATCCAATATATATCCATATCTTCATCTCTTTTCTCATTGGCTAAACATAATATTTTTTGTTTGAACTTATGTACATGTGGCAATGTCTAAGCCACCAATTTAGATTTTTTCTTACCATTGCATTATGCTTTGCCATTCACATGCATCACTAGATTTATTATGTTTATAAAGAACTATTTTTATTGTATATCTGATTTTCAATTTTAAAATATAAACCTTTACCTAAAATAAATAAGTTTTAGATGGAACAAGATGTAATTTCCACTAAAGGTTACATGATTTATTGTAAAAACTGTATAAATTTTAGTATTTACAGCGTTAATTATACTCTCATTTATTTATTTATTTATTTATATATATATATATATATATATATATATATATATATATATATATATATATATAACTATGTAGATATTTGTACATGGTATATGAAAAAAATATAACCAAATTTTAAGACGTTAATCATTCTATAATATATATACAACTATCACATTATTCCCTCAAATACATATATTTCATTCAAATTTATAACCCTTATATACTACCATTACACATTATTTAGACTAATATTCCTTCAAACATATATAATTCATTCAAATTTGCACTTACATATACCACCATTACATTATTCTCTCAAACATATATAATTCATTCAAATTTGTAACCACATATACCACCATCACACTATTCTCTCAAACACATATAATTCATTCAAAATTACACCCATATATATATATATATATATATCATCACACTCTTTTCTCAAACACATAGTTCATTCAAATTTGTACCCATATATATTACCATCACACTATCCCTTCAAACACATATAATTTATTTAAATTTGCACTCACATATACCACAATCACACTATTATCTTAAACACATATATTTCACTATAGTCTCAAGGGTGAAAGATGATCACTTTAACCATTAGACCACTTGTGATTATTGAATTTTATTTATAGTTGTATGTATGCATATATATATATATATATATTTTTTTTTTGTAACCTAATAAATATCAAAATTTTGATTTTTTTTATGAAAATTTTCCTTCTTTATTAATAAGCTAAAATTAAATTTTAAGTGTAAAAAATATTATTTATTTATTTCGTGTTAAATATAAAAGGAAGACAAATAATAAAAATAAATAAATTTTATTTTTATTTAAACATATTGCAAATTAAGTTTTAAATAGGTAGTTATATATATATATATATATAAAAGATATATAGATTGATTAAAGTATTTAACTTATATTATTAATAATGTTGTACATTTAGCAAAATTTAGGTTACTTAAAATATGAAGTTTTATTACCTTATTTTGTTAAAAATGTTGTTTTGTATTTTTATTTTTATTTTTTTAAATTAATCGTTTTAAATTTATGGACGGGTCAATCATTACCTGACCAAAATATTTATTTACTCTCACATACATATTCAAATTAATCACTGATCTCGACCCGATAATCTAGACACTTTGAAATTAAAGAGTAAATATACGACCAACTCATTTTTAAGGGAAACTATAAACAATAAGATTTCATTTTTTTTCATTCTTTTTTGTATTGAAATACTAATCATCAAATTGTTCCGAATATTTTATAAAGACTATATTAAGTTAGAGTTTGGTAATGTAATTCTAACCACACACCAAAATCAATAAAATTAGGGTTCATAAATCAACTAAAAAATCAATAAACCTATCAAATAGATAATCATGTTCATAATTTGAATTATCTGAATAAAAAAGATAATTTGATTCAATTGTATATCCTTCTTCCTAGTTAACATAATTTTCTAAGTCTCTTTTAAAGCATGATTTTGTTTTTCCTAACATACCATCTTACTATCATGATCCACTTTTTATTAAGTGGAAATCAAACTATGAAAATCAAACTCTACATCTCAACATAGTTTTAACCCATGGTCAGTCCACCATTCAAAATGCTATATAAATCCAAATATGTCAGAAACACTATAATATTACTATAAGCCTTTATAAAATGGTGGTACCTTCAATTTCAACAATAATTGTTATTTTATTTAGCTTTATTAGGCTATTGATACTAAATCCAGATAAAAAAAATTACATGATTAGAGCATGTATAAAATAATCATGAAACATAATTAACACAATTCTAAATGAGATTCTCATTTACACAAAGAAACTTCATCATTATAATAAGAACTCAATAGATAGCATTAAAGATTTACATTGTTTAATGGACAACTTTATATTTCTCTATCAACTCAGTCAAACTTATTTTCCCGGGGCAAAGTTGGTAGCATATGACCATGCATTGTTATTAACAGGGTCGGCTAAGTGGTCTGCTAGGTTCTCTAATGGCCCCTTACCTGTTACAATAGCTTGAACAAAGAATCCAAACATAGAAAACATGGCAAGTCTACCATTCTTGAGCTCTTTCACCTTAAGCTCAGCAAATGCCTCTGGGTCTTCAGCCAATCCCAACGGGTCAAAGCTACCTCCAGGGTATAATGGGTCGACCACCTCCCCAAGTGGCCCTCCAGCAATACGGTAGCCCTCAACAGCACCCATCAAAACTACTTGGGTAGCCCATATTGCCAATATGCTTTGAGCGTGTACCAAACTTGGGTTACCCAAATAGTCAAGTCCACCCTCGCTGAAAATTTGAGACCCAGCCTTGAACCAAACAGCCTCACCGAATTTAACACCATTGCGAGCTAAGAGCTCGGGGAAGACACATCCAAGGGCACCCAACATGGCCCATCTACTATGAATGACCTCAAGCTCACGGTTCTTGGAGAAGGTCTCTGGGTCGGCAGAGAGTCCAGCAGTGTCCCACCCATAGTCTCCGGGGAATTCACCAGTCAGATAGCTTGGGGACTCACCAGAGAATGGACCCAAATACTTGACACGGTCTGGACCATACCATGGGCTCGAAGAGACCGGGGCCTTACTGGTGGCTTTCCTCATTGTGACACGACCTGAGCCGAGAACCTCAGAGGCAGTTGGGGAGAGCTTCACCGCCTTTCCAGCGAAAGAAGGGGAGGAGAGAGCCATTGAAGAGGCAGCCGCCATGGAAGAGTGAAAAAGAAAAGTTTTGCTCTTACAATTGATGCTAAGTTAGAGTTGGGAAAATAGGTTGTGAAATTGATGGGTAGGATGGATGGGCATTTATAGATAGTAAGGGGGCAAATGCGTCCTTATCCAATTTATATCAATATCTTCATCTCTTTTCTCATTGGTTAAAGATAATATTTTTTGTTTGAACTTATGTCTACATGGCAATGTCTAAGCCACCAGCTTTGATTTTTCTTACCGTTGTATTATGCTTTCCTATTGTTTATCTTGAAATATATGCTTCACTATGTGACATATGAACTGGAAGCATCTTGTTTATCCATAACTGAATAATGTATAATATACAAAATGTATACAAAATCTCATATTTTTGTTTATTTGTATACTAATTTAATAATTGATTACTACTATATCCTTATACCTTAGTCCATATCATAAAATTTTCATTAAATGGAAGTTAAGATGCTTCCAAATAAGGTTTGTTCATAGTGGTGTGTTAAATGTTAATGAATAAAATTAATAGAATTCTATATACACAATAAGGTAAATTTTTTCAATTCAGTCTGATCCAAATCAAACTAATTAATTTATATATGTATGGATATAGAAGTAGAGACAATATCTCAATTGTTTCATTTTAGGGTTTATTAAAAAAAATTAAGGGTCGTGGAAGCAGCTTGACTCTGAAAGGGAAGCCGGATATAACAAAATAAAAAAAAAAACATTAAGCGTCGAGGGTAGAGGACTGACTGTATGGGGAATTTTCAATTTTTCTACCATTCCCGACGCTTAATATGCGCCGGTATGTAAGCGACGAAAGTAGCATTTGTTGTCTTGGAGTAATGAAATTATTTCAAATAAAAAATGATATTGAGCCCACTGAAACAGATTCAATACAAAATTCACAAGACAAAGCACCATGAATCATGTTGCTGGGTTCATCATACATCACTCGACAATTCAAAATCACCGGTTTTGTGTAGTACTTAAATATTAATCAATATGAAGTACCACAAAAGTGAATTTATTTGAATTCAAATTTGTTAGAATCACTCGTGATACGATCTTCAACATATTAGGCCTCCTCGGTTTGTCATCACAAGATTATAATAGAAACCTCTAAATACACTGCACAATTTGTTTAAGAGATTTACAACTTACCCAACTTCTTCTCTCGATTTCCTTATTAGCTTCAAATTAGGTGTTGTCCAATTAATTATGGTACTTTTCAATTTCAATAATAAAATTAAATCTTATTTAGTTTATCCAGATATTTAGTTTTAATAGGCTATTGAGAATACAAACAGATAAAAACCACATGATTCCTATGCATAAAAAGATTAATCATGAAACATAATTAAAACAATTCTAAAGTTTCTTGTAAAAAAATAACACAGTTCTAAATATTCTCATTTGAACAGAAATTTAATCATTTTTATAAGAACCAATAGTGCACATTAACAATTTACATGGCATGGCTTAATAGACACTTTTACATCTCACTATCAACCATAACAAACTTATTTTCCGGGAGCAAAGTTTGTGGCGTATGACCAAGCGTTG
This sequence comes from Impatiens glandulifera, assembly GCF_907164915.1. NCBI lineage: Eukaryota > Viridiplantae > Streptophyta > Magnoliopsida > Ericales > Balsaminaceae > Impatiens > Impatiens glandulifera. The sequence goes on along the minus strand of NC_061869.1, from coordinate 9,252,293 downwards.
TTGTTGACAGGATCAGCTAAGTGGTCCGCAAGGTTCTCCAATGGACCCTTTCCGGTTACAATTGCCTGAACAAAGAATCCAAACATCGAAAACATAGCAAGTCTACCGTTCTTGAGCTCTTTCACCTTAAGCTCTGCAAAAGCTTCCGGATCTTCGGCAAGTCCCAACGGGTCAAAGCTACCGCCAGGGTATAATGGGTCAACCACCTCCCCAAGTGGACCTCCAGCAATACGGTAACCCTCAACAGCACCCATCAAAACAACTTGAGTAGCCCATATTGCCAAGATGCTTTGAGCATGTACCAAGCTAGGGTTACCCAAATAGTCAAGCCCACCCTCGCTAAAGATCTGAGATCCTGCCTTGAACCAAACTGCCTCACCAAACTTAACACCATTGCGAGCCAAAAGCTCGGGGAAGACACATCCGAGGGCACCCAACATGGCCCATCTGCTGTGAATGACCTCGAGCTCACGGTTCTTGGAGAAAGTCTCTGGATCAGCAGAGAGTCCAGCAGTGTCCCACCCATAGTCTCCGGGGAATTCACCAGTCAGATAGCTTGGGGACTCACCCGAGAATGGACCCAAATACTTGACACGGTCTGGACCATACCATGGGCTGGAGGAGACAGGGGCCTTACTGGTGGCCTTCCTCATTGTGACACGACCTGAGCCTAGAACCTCGGAGGCAGTTGGGGATAGCTTCACTGCCTTTCCGACGAAAGAAGGGGAGGAAAGAGCCATTGAAGAGGCAGCCGCCATGGAAGAGTGTTAGAGAAAAGTTTTGTTCTTGCCTTGATTGCTAATTTAGAGTTGGGAAAATTTGGATGTGAAATTGAGGAAGATGGTGGATTTGCATTAATAGATAGTGAGGGGGCAAATGTGTCCTTATCCAATTTATATCAATATCTCCATCTCTTTTCTCATTGGATAAAGATTTAGTATTTTTGTTTGAACTTATGTCAATGTGGCAATGTCTAAGCCACTAGCTTAGATTTTCTTACCGTTGCATTAATGCATTGCAATTGACATGCATCACTTGATATTTATTATGCATAGAAACAAATATTCTCATTAATAGTTTATTGTAATAGATTATGAGCACAAAAATATGTTCTTTAATTGTCCTGTATTATAAAAAAATAATGAAGGGGGTAATAAGTTAAGAGGTTTATTTTTATAATTAAAAATCATATATATATAAAATATGACATACTATTAAGAAACATTATTTAAGTTAGTAAAAGTAAAAATAAAAATTTACTATGTATCAATTTTCACTAAAGAACTAAAAAAAAAATGGATCAATTTGCTCTAAGTAATACAATAGAAAGAAATCTTCAACCCATTTTCTCAATCAAGGTATTTTGTTGCTAAAGTCTTAGGTAATGATTTATTAGAAAACCTTGAAATATTTTAATGATTAATAATTTTCTTACCAACACATTTATGTACAAGAATATATAATTTAAAACATTAGAATTCAAGCTTTATTTTTTGTTCTAAAACTTTTGAATCTTCTGTTTGTTCAAGCATTTTTACTATTTTTGTTTGAAAGAACAACACTATTTCATTGATATTTTTTTAAGGTAGAAAAAAGTAATAAAAACTTATTACATATAATTCGGTACAACTTATCATTATCATGAATTATACTTCTAAAATGTTTTAAGTGTAAATTCAACTATCGATTTTTGATCTCTTAACCACCTACTCTTGTCACTTAAACTAACTGTGAATTAATTTATAAAGACTTGTAAATATGAAAATTACTCTATCTAACTTCAAATGTATTTTTTTCTATCTATTTATAACCTATCTTCCTTATAATCTTTTATTTTAACATAACGGCAATAAAGGTGGATATTCTCAGCCTCCCTGAGAGGTCATAGGTTTGAGCCCGTCATACGGTAAGTTCTGCGCATGATTAAATTTTAAATGTGTTTGTGGACTATATGTTTAACCCTTGTGACATATTTTGAATTCTACAAAACGTATATTCTTTATAGGCTTTTTTTAGACACTAATACAATCTCATCACCATAAAGGGAAAAAGGGAAAAAGAATTGTTACACAAAAGGGAAAAAGAATTGTTAGGCCTTGTTGTAGCTTGTTTATTTCTGAATTGCTAAACATGTGTTATTATTCGATTTCTCCAACAAGTGGTATCAGAGCTGAGTTCGTTTGGTGGTGATTCTTGTATAATTCAAATGGAATAATCGTTGAGCAGTAATGGAACGATGATCAAACTCACAGCTACCAATTACACAATCTGGAAGTCACGGATGGAGGACTTATTGTGTAATTATGATTATGAAGACACTATTTTGGGTGATAAAGGCAAACCAGAGGCTATGACAGATGGAGATTGGAAGAAGCTGAACAGAAAGGCAGTTGGTAAAATCAGGCAATGGGTTGACAACAGTGTGTATCAGCATGTGGCTATTGAAGTTAATGCTTATAAGGTGTGGACTATTTTGAGTGAGTTGTATGAGAAGAACAACACTCAAAACAGAGCATTTCTATTTAGGAAGCTTTGCTCGTTGAAATATCAAGATGGGTCTTCTATGTTTGAGCATCTAAATGCTTTTCAGGGGATTCTAAATGAGTTGGCTGCGATAGGAATGAAATTTGATGATGAGCTTCATGCTATGTGTTTGATTAACTCCCTGCCTGATAGTTGGGAAACACTTGTGGTTTCAATTACCAATTCTGTTCCACAAGGTAAGCTCACTTTGAAAATGATGAAAGAGAGCGTGCTGAATGAAGAGGCTAGAAGAAAAGAACAGGGCTTCTCGACTCCAAGTCAGGTGTTCGTGACTGAGAAAAGGGGTAGAAGTAAAAGTAAAACTCCAAAGAATCGCAGTGGCAGTTCAGACAGGTCACGGGGAACATCCAGCTCGAGAAAAGAGATTACATGTTATCATTGTGGCAAGCCAGGACACAAGAAGTATCAGTGCAGATCTTTGAAGCGGGAACAAAAGGAGAATAAACAAGATGGAAGTAGTAAGGTTGCAGATGTGGGTGAAAACGACATCGATATTGTTTACGACAATGATAGTATCAACCTTGTTTCTCAAGATACACAATGGGTGGTAGACTCAGGTGCTTCTTATCATGTCACCAATCGTTGTGATATATTTTCTTCTTACACTAGTGGACAGTTTGGTTCAGTGACGTTGGGAAACCATATTACGTGTAAGATTGTTGGAAAAGGAGATGTCTGTTTGGATACTAACACTTCATGCAAGCTACTTTTGAAGAATGTTCGACATGTTCCTGATATTCGGATGAATTTGATCTCTACTGGTATTCTTAATGATGAGGGCTATCATAGTTACTTTGGTGAAGGAAAATGGAAACTCACTAAGGGGTCTTTGGTGATAGCTAAAGGAAAGAAGGTCGGTTCTCTTTATGTGACAGAGACTAAGTCTTACGGGGGAGAAGCAAATGCAGTTAATGATTGTTCAGCACAACTTTGGCATAAACGACTTGGTCACTTAAGTTAGAATGGCATGCAAGTTCTCTCCAAGACAATCGATCTCCAGGGCTTAAAGTCCACAGATTTGAAGACATGCACAGATTGCTTAGTTGGTAAGCAACATAGAGTTTCCTTCAAAAGTTTCTCTCCTTTTAGGAAGCCCAATATCCTAGATATGGTTCACACAGACATATGTTCTATGGATTCCTTGACTTTAGGTGGTGCTCATTATTACATAACTTTTATCGATGATTGCTCAAGGAAGGTGTGGGCATATTGCTTGAAGACTAATGATCAAGCATTTGATTACTTCAAGTTGTTTCATGCTGAAGTGGAGAGAAACTGGGAAGAAGTTGAAATGTGTTCGTTCGGACAATGGTGACGAATACAGAGGACCATTTGTGGAATACTGTAAAAGTCATGGGATCAAGCTTTTGAAGACTGTGCCAAAAACACCTCAACATAATGGAGTTGCAGAGAGGATGAACAGGTCTATCAATGAGAGAATTTTGTGTATGTTGTCTCATGCTAAGTTGCCAAAATCCTTTTAGGGAGAGGCAATGAAGACAACGTTTGATCTGATAAACCTTTCACCCTCAACTCCTTTAGATGGCGACATTCCAGAAAGAGTTTGGAGAGGTAAAGACGTCTCTTATGATCACTTGAGAATTTTTGGTTGTAAAGTGTTTGTTCATGTTCCTCGAGATGAGAGAGCTAAGCTTGATAGCAAGACGAGACAATGTATCTTTATTGGGTATGGTCACGGAGAATTTGGGTACCGATGTTGGGATCCGGTTAACAAGAAACTCATTAGAAGTAGAGATGTGGTATTCTTTAAAGATCAGACCATTGAAGACTTTGAGAAAAAGGAAAAGCCGAAGTCTACAGAGAATGAATTGCCTGACAATGGTAGGATTCGTACACCACAATCACAGCCCAATGATGTGGAGAATGCCCAAGTTGAAGTTGATGAGACTCCTCTAGTTGATGCTGAGCCAACAGAGGAAGCTGAACAAGATGATGATAGTTCTCTAGAGCCACCTGATGATCAGCATATTAGAAGATCTAGTAGGCAGAGACAACCTTCTAGTAGGTATCCTCCCAATGAGTATGTGATGTTGACTGACGGGGGAGAACCAGAAACCTATCAAGAAGCATTGTCTCATGAAAACAAGAACAAGTGGTCGGTGGCAATGCAAGAAGAGATAAATTCCTTGCAAGAGAACGAAACTTATGACTTGGTGAAACTTTCAAAAGGAAAGAAGACTTTAAAGAACAAGTGTGTATTCAAGTTGAAGCACCAAGAGAATAGCTCACAACCTCGATATAAAGCTAGACTAGTTGTGAAGGGCTTTGGACAGAAAAAGGGGATTGATTTTGAAGAGATCTTCTCACCGGTTGTGAAGAGGTCATCCATCAGAGTTGTGTTAGCATTGACCGCTAGTCAAGATTTGGAAATTGAACAACTGGATGTGAAGACTGCATTTCTCCATGGTGACTTGGAGGAAGAGATCTATATGGAACAACCTGAGGGTTTCAAAGTTAAAGGTAAAGAAGATCTTGTCTGCAGGTTGAGGAAAAGCTTGTTTGGGCTCAAACAAGCGCCTAGACAATGGTACAAGAAATTTGACTCCTTCATGGAAGTAAATGGGTACAGTAAGACTACTTCTGATCATTGTGTTTTCATCAAGAGATACGGTGTTGATGATTATGTTATTCTTCTGCTCTATGTTGATGATATGCTGATTGTTGGGCAAGATATTGCGAAAATTGAGAAGCTCAAAAGGGATTTGAACAAGTCTTTTGCAATGAAAGATTTGGGTTCAGTGAAGCAGATCCTAGGCATGGAAATCACAAGAGACAGAAAGAACAGAACACTTTGGCTATCACAAGAGAAGTACATTGAGAAGGTACTTGAGAGGTTTGCAATAAAAAATGAAAAACCGGTTTCAGTTCCACTTGCAGGTCATTTCAAGTTAAGTTCTAAACAATGTCCTACAAGTGAGAAAGAGAAAGATGAAATGAAGAATGTACCTTATGCCTCTGCAGTTGGTAGTCTTATGTATGCCATGGTATGTACAAGACCGGACATAGCACACGCAGTTGGTGTTGTTAGTCGGTATCTCTCTAACCCGGGAGAAGAACATTGGCTGGCTGTTAAGTGGATTCTCAGATATCTTCGAGGCTCTTCGAAAGCACGTTTATGCTTTGGAAGTGATACTCCTATTTTGGAAGGTTTTACAGATTCAGATATGGCAGGTGATGTTGATTCAAGAAAATCTGTATCAGGTTTTTTGGTTACCTTTGCAGGCGGTGCTGTTTCGTGGCAGTCAAGATTACAAAAGTGTGTTGCTTTGTCTACTACAGAAGCTGAGTATATTGCAGCTACTGAGGCATGTAAATAAGTGTTATAGATGAAGAAGTTCCTACAAGAGTTGGGTCAAAAGCAAGAGAAGTTTACTTTGTTTTGCGACAGTCAAAGTGCCATTCATCTCTCAAAGAATTCAGCTTTTCATTCGAGATTCAAATACATCGACGTGAGATATCATTGGATACGTGATGTGCTTGAGGCAAAAGAGCTGAACTTGGAGAAGATTCATACAAGTGAGAATGATGCCGATATGTTTACGAAATCATTGCCTAAGGACAAGTTTGAAGATTGTCGGGAGAGAGCGGGTTTATTGGAGCCCGCGAAGTTGCGCTGACGGGGGAGATTTGTTGGGTCAGCTCATTTGGAAGCTGGGCCTAACAAATTAATAAAGCCCATTAGAGCATATTTAATTAAGGAAAAAAAACACAGTAGTTTTTTGGGGTTGATTTTTCTCTCTCTCTCTTCCAGTAGTTCTTCCTCCATTGAAGCAGCAGGTTCTTCTTCTGATTTCCTTTATCTCTTCTCCATTTGGTTAGCCATCTTTAGTGATGATGATAATGTATGTGAATGACAAGTTAGGATGAGGTCAATTGATAACTTCTGTTAGATTACCTCTAGGCTTGTATTGAACTACATTGTATACCCATTTGATATAGTGGATGATTTAAGTGGCCGAAGTGTCCCGTGGTTTTTACCTAATTTGGGGTTTCCACGTAAAATCTTGGTGTCATGCTCTCTGTTTCTTTGATTGTTTGATGCTTAATTGTTTTGGGTGCCTATTTGATTACACAAAAGGGAAAAAGAATTGTTAGGCCTTGTTGTAGTTTGTTTATTTCTGAATTGCTAAATATGTGCTATTATTCGATTTCTCCAACACTTCATTTTCAATCCAGATATTTTTTTTTATTGAAAAATTTAATTTAATATCTCAAGATCTTCAATTTAAGAGGGTTTTAAGACAAAAAAAAAAAAAAAAAGTTATTTATTTAGATAATTTATTATTTGAATAAACAATTAACACATTTTTTAATTAGATTAGAGTTTATAATTCCTTAGAGAAACTAATATCATTACATCATTCACTTCATTCAATCAGCCTAATTTAGACCATAATCAAATTTAAGACTTCAAACTTAAGTTTAAATTCTTTTCACTTAAAATAACCATTTTAAATTATTTTTACAAATGAAAATAAATAAAAGAAAATAATAATTTGTAAATGGACTAGAACACTGAATTCTCATTTTCCTTTAAGGTGACTAAATAAATTTATATACATCATCTACTAGGCAAACCACTTCACCATAACAAAATGCATTAGTTCGGTTTAATCGAAATAGTCCATATGATACTAGGAACAACACTTCTATGGTAATATTTTACTATCTCATTTAATTATGGTAATTTTCAAACAAATCTTATTTTTGTTTATATGTACTACTATCACTATAAAAAATAAATTCAAACGCTTTTATAGCAACACGAACAGTAACGTTCACAACAATTCACGATAGATTTTGAAACACATGATGAAATTGTAACAAATAATACTCAATCCATTAAAATAAATGTTGCATAATTGACCAATTGTAATAGTCCTATTACAATGTATATTTGGCAACCATTTTTTTTTCAAGAAAATTGCAACTTTATTCTATGTGTTATATTATCAACATACACATATAAATCAGGACTTCTATTCATAAAAGATTATTCATGGAAATGTAGTTAACACAATTCTAAAGTTTCCTTTTCTAAAAAGTTAACACAATTACGATGATTCGACGAAAAACTTCCACATTAAGTAAAGAACAAAGAAACACCCATCTTTTCTTATAGAACTCAATAGCTCGAATTATATTACATGGCTTACTCGACAATTTTACATATCTTTATAACTCAAACAAGTTTATTTTCCGGGAGCAAAGTTTGTGGCGTATGACCAAGCGTTGTTGTTGACAGGATCAGCTAAGTGGTCTGCAAGATTCTCCAAAGGTCCCTTTCCGGTCACAATAGCCTGAACAAAGAATCCAAACATTGAAAACATGGCAAGTCGACCGTTCTTAAGCTCTTTCACCTTAAGCTCTGCAAATGCTTCCGGGTCTTCAGCCAATCCCAACGGGTCAAAGCTACCTCCAGGGTATAATGGGTCGACCACCTCCCCAAGTGGTCCTCCAGCAATACGGTAACCCTCAACAGCACCCATCAAAACAACTTGAGTAGCCCATATGGCCAAGATACTCTGAGCATGTACCAAGCTAGGGTTACCCAAATAGTCAAGCCCACCCTCGCTAAAGATCTGAGATCCTGCCTTGAACCAAACTGCCTCACCAAACTTAACACCATTGCGAGCCAAAAGCTCGGGGAAGACACATCCGAGGGCACCCAACATGGCCCATCTGCTGTGAATGACCTCGAGCTCACGGTTCTTGGAGAAAGTCTCTGGATCAGCAGAGAGTCCAGCAGTGTCCCACCCATAGTCTCCGGGGAATTCACCAGTCAGATAGCTTGGGGACTCACCAGAGAATGGACCCAAATACTTGACACGGTCTGGACCATACCATGGGCTCGAGGAGACGGGGGGCTTGGCGGTGGCCTTCCTCATTGTGACACGACCTGAGCCTAGAACCTCGGAGGAAGTTGGGGAGATCTTCACCGCCTTTCCGGCGAAAGAAGGGGAGGAAAGAGCCATTGAAGAGGCAGCCGCCATGGAAGAGTGTGAGAAAAAGTTTTGCTCTAGCCTCGGATGCTAACTTGGAGTTGAGAAAATTGGGATGTGAAAATGAGGAAGAGGGTAAGTGGGCATTAATAGATAGTAAGAGGGTAAATGCGTCCTTATCCAATTTATATCAATATGTCCATCTCTTTTCTCATTGGCTATAGATAATATTTTGTTTCAACTTATGTCCACGTGGCAATGTCTAAGCCACCAGCTTAGATTTTCTTAACGTTGCATTAATTCGCTTTCCCATTGATGCGCATAAACAAATAATTTTATTAAGATGAATAGATGATAATATATATAGATAATGAGCACAAAAACATTTTTTTGTCCTGTTTTATGAAATTTAATAAAGAGGTAACAAGTTAGAGATTTATTAATGTTGTAAAATTAAAAATCATGTGACATATATACTATGAAGTTTGAAATTTTATTAACAAAAGAATGAGTAAGTATTTACATTTTTCAAATATCATATTTTTTAGTTATACTATTAAAATTTGATATAGATGGATGTTTTTGACACCATGAACAAGTAGAGTTGAATCCGCCACAAATAGTTAATATTTTGTCGCTAAAAGTCTTAGGCATGATTTATTGGAAAAACAGTAAAAATGTTTTTGACAGTTAATGGCTGCCTCAATTATCAAGGAAAGTTGAAAATATTAGGACTTAGATGATGTTGATTTCAATAATTCTCTCTCTCTCTCAATATATATATATATATATATATATATATATATATATATATATATATATATATATATATATATATATATATATATATATATATATATATATATATATATATATATATATATATATATATATATATATATATATATATATTTTAAAAAATGTTTCATGAATAATAAAAATGATAAGTTTTTAAATATGACATAAAAATATGTCATGACTCATTAGAATAAAATAAAATAAAATTTTCACAAACCATTAAAATAAAAATAAAAACATGCCCTCAAAAGATTGTCGAGTACAGAGATTTTTGAGAAGTGTGACAAGTCCCAACCGACTTCACCTGCGTTTTAAAAGAAATTTAAAAAGTCGTCATAATTAAAGTATTATAACTATATTCAAATTTCTCATCGATCACTCACGAATTCAAGCATCACTTAGTGAATTTTAGTCATACTTCAAATGAGATTACTTGAGATTCCAAGTACCAATCACCCACCCACCCGACAATGTAAAAGTAAGACAACGTTGATTTCACTCCCATGAGACATATTTGATACCTACTTATCATAATATAACTATTTTTAATGCACAGGCTTATCCTAATGCTCGGACCTACTTAGTGTAACTATACATTTTTTTTAGAATATTAGTTGACAAATTTTCTAACAAAAACTCATCCAAGAGAGTACTCTCCAAATTTGATTATATAATTGTTTGTGGATTTTACCATCTTTGTGTTTCAAGTTATTTTAATTAATTAAAATTTTCCAATACAAAAAAAGAAAGAAATAATCTCAAACCTACATAATTTACAAGAAGTGTTGCCTACTTGCCATAACCATTAAAGACTTAACTATAATTAAGATTTTTTTTCTTGTATAAATTTGGTATGAATATGTAAATATAACCACTTTTTTTTACTTCCACACCATCTCTCACATCCATTTAAAGGGTAAATAATAAATATAACCAAAATATGCATCATCTCTTAACAAATTAGAGAAACTAATGTTGAATTAATTGGAGAAAACATATATTAATGAACCCAATCAATAGCTCACAACAATTTACATAGCTTTAACAACAATTTTACATATTTTCTCCAATTTAATAAATGTTTTATTTTCCCGGGGGAAAATTTGTAACATATGACCCAGCATTGTTGTTGAAAGGGTCAGAAAAATAGTCTACAAGATTGTTAGATTCTTATAACCTCTGTAAATGGTGATCTATTTCTTATAAGATTGTTAGTTTAAAGCAAACAAATTAGTATTTTTTTTTTTGTTTTTGTTTGGGAAAACAAGATTACTTAGTAGTTGGATGTTAGGGTTCATTATAATAGTTGTTTATTGTATTTGATGATTTGGATTTACAGAGCAGTTGAATAATTTAGGGTCGAGAAAGCTTGGGGTAGAACTCTTTTTATTAACACATTTACCGACGCATGCGCCGGTATTTTAGCGTCGGTAACAAATTTGACAATAATTCACATAGCTTTAGCGACAAATTTACATATTTCTCTCAATTTAATAAATGTTTATTTTCCAGGTGCAAAATTTGTGGCATATGACCAAGCATTGTTGTTGACCGGATCAGCAAGATGGTCTGCAAGATTCTCTAATGGTCCCTTTCCGGTTACAATAGCCTGAACAAAGAATCCAAACATTGAGAACATGGCTAGTCTACCGTTCTTGAGCTCCTTTACCTTAAGCTCTGCGAAGGCCTCCGGGTCTTCGGCAAGACCCAACGGGTCAAAGCTACCACCAGGGTATAATGGGTCGACCACCTCCCCAAGTGGCCCTCCAGCAATGCGGTAACCCTCAACAGCACCCATCAAAACAACTTGGGTAGCCCATATGGCCAAGATGCTTTGAGCGTGTACCAAACTCGGGTTACCCAAATAGTCAAGTCCTCCCTCGCTAAAGATTTGAGATCCTGCCTTGAACCAAACAGCCTCACCGAATTTAACACCATTACGAGCCAATAGCTCGGGGAAGACACATCCGAGGGCACCCAACATGGCCCATCTGCTGTGGATAACCTCGAGCTCACGGTTCTTGGCAAAGGTCTCTGGATCGGCTGAGAGTCCAGCAGTGTCCCACCCGTAGTCTCCTGGGAATTCACCGGTTAGATAGCTTGGTGCCTCACCAGAGAATGGGCCCAAATACTTAACACGGTCTGGACCATACCATGGGCTCGAAGAGACTGGGGCCTTGGAAGTGGCTTTCCTCATTGTGACACGGCCTGAGCCGAAAACCTCGGAGGCGGTGGAGGTCTTCACCGCCTTTCCGGCTAAAGAAGGGGAGGAGAGAGCCATTGTAGAGGCAGCCATGGAATTTGGAGAAGCAAGGTTTGATTTTGGAGTGTGGAAATTGAGCTGTGGAATTGAAGGAGGACTTGATGGGCATTAATAGAAAGCTTGGGGGTAAATGCGTCCATATCTAATATCTCAAGATATCTCCATCTTTTTTCTCATTGGTTACATTGATTTTGTTTTTGTTTCAACCACCAACTTAGATTTTTTTTTTTATAATGTTTTGTGAAATGTAAATAGATTCCAAACAATGGGTAAGAAAAATAAAATATAAAAGGAGTAAAAAAAGTCTATAAATGATATATGCCAAATATTAAGCATACAGGTAAATACATTTAATTAAAAATGTACTCTCTCATTAATTTACATATATTAAAGTTATAAATATAACAAAAATAAAATATTTAGTTATATTTTAAAATGGGAAGAGTGATTAATATTAAAACTTAAGAGTTATACACATGTTTCATTATAATTATAATTCAAAATGTAATTTATTGAAATTATAAAAAAACAATAAATTTCAATTAAATTACACCATAACCTATAAAAATAGCTCAATCTCATTATTTTTTTTTTGACTGTTGTACAGATTAATATGAAAATTGAGAGGAGTTTTTGGTTATAAAGAATCATGAATTGGTTGATTTAAATTGGAACTAAAATGTTTAATAAATTTGATAATTTTCCAAAGTATTTGGATCTCATTGTGACAATGTTTTCAAATAAAAAATTTGACTTAAGAAAGAGACTGATTATTCCAAACAATTTCTCAAAAATATATTTGATAAAAAAATATTATGATTGTGATAAAAAGATGAGCATAATTTTAATTAAAAAAAATAGTTTATTTGTACATTTTTATCAAATTACTTTAGTATTTAAAGTTTTAAAATACTATAAAAATAAAAATATATTTTGAATTTTTTATAAATAATTTAATAAAAAAAAGTAATATATAGATGATGAGATATTAAATTATTTTAAAAAAGGAAATCAAATAAATAACTTCACACAATCTCTGTCTCATATTCAGAATTAGATTTCTAAAATCATTTCTCTTTTCCTAATCTTACCCCAGATTTGTATAAAGTTAAATATAATTGGAATTAGATAAATAAATATAATTATACTCCTATTTGAAATGTATAATTTACTTTTTATATTATAAATTATATAATTATAATTCTAGTGAAATGTGTGAATTTAATTTTTTTTATACAATTCAATTACAGTCTCATCATTTATATTATTCGAATAATCAATTAAAATAATAAAACACTGTCTACTTGTTTTCTTTTACAAAAAAAAAAACATTTCTTCCTTATAAATTTATTATACTTATAATGACTTTTATCTAAATAATTTAATTTTGAATAATTATACCAAATTTAATTTGAAATAATCTACTGATTATTTAAATAACTTGAGATTAAGCTAGGCCTAAAACAAAAATGAATTTAATAAAAGAACATAACACACTTCAATACATTTTCTTAATAATTATAAATATTTAATTTACAACATAAAATTTAATTTGAACTAAAATACAGATCAGTTCTTAAAACTTTAATTCTACCAATTCAAACACATCCACACATATTGTCTTTATCCATATCTTATATTAATTTATGAATAATTAAATGTACTCAGATTTCATTAAGAATTCAAAGTGTTGGATTTTTTAAAAATTATTTTCCTTAATAATTCAACTTTTCTAATCTTAGCCCCCAGATTGGTATAAAGAAATCTAATTCTAATTAAATGTGATTTGGAATTGAATTACAATTCAAATTTTATATATTATAAATCATTTGAATTGTAGTTCTAAAATAAATAAGGGTAAACTTTAAAATAATAATATACATTTCAATTCAATTATTTATTTTAAGACATCAAATAAACAATAAATTTAAATTTAAAATCATGTCTAACCAAACATAGTCCAGATTTTCTTTTTAAATTTTTGGCAAATTCAATAAAGCAAAATTCATAATATATCCCAATATTTAGTGAGAAGATCTCATGGAGAAAAAGTACAACTATTGGGGGTAATAAGCCATCTATTTAATCCCATTCAACTTCAACCATTTCCTAAGCAAAAGATTTAATCTTCATTATATTTTTTTTGGTCATGGAGAGGAGTCATAAGAAAACTCAAGGGAGGAAGAAGATCGCTATCAAGATGATCGAGGACGAGACCTCGCGAAGGATAACTTTCTCCAAGCGACGTAATGGCCTCTTCAAGAAGGCGAGCGAGCTTTCCACTTTATGTGGTGCAAACATGGCCGTTGTCCTTCTAAACAATGGCGGAAAAGCGTATTCCTTTGGAAGCCCGAGTGTGAATATGGTCACAAACCATTATTTGAATTGTGCCTCGGGGTCTAGTGGTTGTGACTCTGCCCGCTACATCGCAGACTATCATGCGTCCCAAGTCAAACAACTCAGCCAACAATTTCAATTGTTGAGCCAAAAACTTGATGATGAGAAGTCTCGCGACCTAAAAGTTGGGGAAATTGTTCCAAATCACGAATGCGATGATTTGAGGTCATACATTAACAAGCTTGACCTAGGAGATATGGAGAGACTTAAGACTACTATGGAGGAGCTTAGGGAGAAAGTCAGGCTCCGCGTTAATAAACTCGGAGGCATCTCAGAAGTTTCATCGTCTCGGAACAACAAAGAGGTAATGACGTCAAACACACCAACGATTGAGAATCCTAGATCTCCTATTCCGCTCGACTGGTTAAAGTTGTGAACTTTAAAATGAAAACAAACTTCTTGATTAATGAATGTGGGTTCAAGTTATTAAACTAGTACTAAGATTATGAATGTGCCTTTTGTAGTTCCTTTTCGATTGAATTAGGTTTAAATTAAGGAGTCATACTTTGTATTTTTTTTTTTTTTTGGAATGTGTCTGTTGAAGAAAGACTTTATTTAAGTTAAAATGAATACCAATCAACTATATATGGATCTTTGTTTTTGTTATATTTCTCTAGTGCATTTATTTTGTGTATTGGGTCAGTTTCTTGCATAGTAGTTTGTTTTTCAAATTTTTTTTCTCTATTTATGAGTTCTTCTGTTTGAACTAGGTTGCATGTTCTTAGTAAAAAGAAAAATACAAATAAAGTATAGTACTTTTAATTTTAAACAATATAAAATCTTTACCATTTTCAAGTCTAATAGCAACTGTCCAAATTAAAATAATATAGGTCTATTTGTTATTACATTTTAAGATCTGAATTACAATTTGAAAATTTTACATTTTTATGTTTGTACTTATTTAATAAATGATGTTTACAAAATAATATGAATGATGATTAATAAAAACTACTTGTATACAAATAAGAAATTGGAATACTATAATTTGTATGATGATCCAAAAGAAATCTTATATAAAAACCAATTACTTTTATAAAAAAAAATAAAAGGAATATCTTAAAAGAAATCTTATGTAAGAAAACAATTATTTTTAATTTTAAATTTTGACATCTTTCTTAAAAATATGAATAGTAATTTTTCAAATTGAACATTATTATGCCTAAAATAAAAATTAGGCACAATAAGTATTAAGTGTATATCAATTTTTTTTTTTTTTTAAATTTTCTAGAAAGAAATGACTAATATTGATAATTTGGTGTGTTTTTGTAAGTGGTCTAGAATCAAATTCATAACCCCTTAGAGAAATATATATATATATATATATATATATATATATATATATATATATATATATATATATATATATATATATATATATAATAAAATAAAGACATTTTTGAGTTTTGATCAATATTAATTTTCACTTTCTTATTATTTAACCTTATTGTTCATCATAAATTTTAATCTAAACACATCACAATATATACCCCCACAACCTCTAAATAGTTCTTAGATTAAAAAGAAAAATATTAAAAAAATTAGTCTTCAAAAGTGAACTATTTTGGGCATCTGCTAATATTATTTTGTTCACAAAATATCTAAATATAAAAGGATAATATTAATTACACCTCAAAAACATAAATAAAATATCATGTAAATCTCAAAAAGTGATAAATAAAAGTTCAAAATATTAGATTTAGAGGTTTGACTCAAGAATTTGACTAACAATTATAGTGATTCAAGAGAATTTGGAATGTATGATTATGAATATTTAGAGCCTTTTGGTATGACCAAATCATATTGTCACATTTTAAAAAAAATATGAGAAATAAAATTGGTAGAGAGTGTATTAATTATTTTTTGGAAATAAAATGTATTATTAAGAAAATCCCCATCCAAAATTTTGTCAACTTTGTAATATTTTTTTTATTAAATGAAGTAAAGTTTACAACATTTTTCACTAATAAAGCTTAAAAAAAACTTCATACTAATGTATAAAATATTAAGTTTACTTATTAATTTCTAAAAACATTTAATGTTATGATAAAGAAAATAGTGAGAAAATACTTGTTTCAAAAGTACTCAAAATATTTCTACGATACAACATTCTCTTTTAAATAAATAAATCTTAAAAATAACCTCAAAACAAATAACTTGATATATATTAGTGTAAAAAGAAGAAATAGAATTAGCGACGGAAAGAATAACAACGAATAATTAAGTATTAACGACGAACAATTAAACAACAACTATAGAAGGATCTAACTATTGTTACTAGTAATATTTAGCGACACTAATTAAAGCAATAACGACGCTATTTACAACACCAATTCCATTGCATTTGAGCCTTTCTTAATAAGGATATACATATTATAGAAAAGTAGAGGTACTAGTTGGATTAATTAGCAACATATATTTATGAACTCAATAAATAATTCAAAACAATTTACAAGGCTTCATCGATAATTGTACATTTCTGTTAAATCAATGTCTCAAACAACGTTTATTTTCCGGGAGCAAAGTTTGTAGCATAAGACCAAGCGTTGTTATTAACAGGGTCAGCAAGATGGTCGGCAAGATTCTCAAGTGGTCCCTTTCCGGTTACAATAGCTTGAACAAAGAATCCAAACATAGAGAACATTGCAAGTCTACCATTCTTTAGCTCCTTTACTTTAAGCTCTGCGAAGGCCTCTGGGTCCTCGGCCAAACCCAACGGGTCAAAACTACCACCAGGGTATAATGGGTCGACCACCTCCCCAAGTGGCCCTCCAGCTATACGGTAACCCTCAACAGCGCCCATCAAAACAACTTGGGTAGCCCATATGGCCAAGATGCTTTGAGCGTGTACCAAACTTGGGTTACCCAAATAGTCAAGCCCACCCTCGCTAAAAATTTGAGATCCAGCCTTGAACCAAACAGCCTCACCGAACTTAACACCATTGCGAGCCAAGAGCTCGGGGAAGACGCAACCTAGGGCACCCAACATGGCCCATCTGCTGTGAATGACCTCAAGCTCACGGTTCTTAGAGAATGTCTCTGGGTCGGCGGATAGTCCAGCTGTGTCCCACCCATAATCTCCCGGGAATTCACCAGTAAGATAGCTTGGGGACTCACCGGAGAATGGACCCAAGTACTTAACACGGTCTGGGCCATACCACGGGCTCGAGGACACCGGGGCTTTGGAGGTTGCTTTCCTCATTGTGACACGGCCTGAACCGAGAACCTCAGAGACAGTGGGGGAGAGCTTCACTGCCTTTCCGGCGAAAGAAGGGGAGGAAAGGGCCATTGTAGAGGCAGCCATGGAAGGGAGAGTTAGTTTGAGTACTACAACTTGAATGTTGGGGAAATTGGGTTGTGATTTGTGAATTGTTTGGAGGGGTTGGAGGGCATTAATAGATAATAAGGGGGCAAATGCGTCCTTATCTATTATCTAATGATATCTAAATCTGTCTTCTCATTGGTTACTTAGGTTCTACTTTTGTTTTTATATTTATGTCCATTTGGCAATGTTTCAGCCACTTAGATTTTTTATACAATTGTTTGTTGATAGTAACTAATTTAATTTTCTAATAAATTAATTACATATACAATAATACTTTTATCTAATAAGAAATACGCAAAAATATAATTAAATTACTTATTGATATATAAGATTTGTGATTTACTGTTAAATACATTGTATCTTATTATTGGTTTAAATTGATTAATAATATATTTGAAGCAGTTTATTGTATTTTTTCTATATGAAATATTTTCCAATCTTTTTTTTAGCATACATTCAATTGATATTTATTGAAGTGGGTGTAAAAATATAAATATGTGTGTAGTTAGATGATGTGATTAGAAACTTCAATTATAGTGAAATTAATGCATTTCTTGAGTATTTTAATTTTAATGTTTGATTATGTTAAATTTAAGTTTACTAAATAGCTATATAAACTATGTATTGGTGGATAATTAATAAAATAAGTTTGATTATTGATAACTGAAATTTATAAAAAAAAAAAAAAAAAAAAAAAAAAACTTATTTGTTCATTATTATTTTGTTTGTATTATTATCAATCCTTGAGAAGAGATTGAAATCATTTTTTTATATTAATTAATTTTGTGAACTCATAACTCACTCAGTGGTAGAGCTTATCGAATCTACATCCTAGGATCACTTAAAAAAACAATTAAACTAGATGAAATCATGGTTTAATAAAACAGCTTCTAAAATAAGAAAAACGTTGTCAATAATTAAACCAGCTACAAAAACATATTACTTACCGGCGCTTATAACTCTAATTACCGACCCTAATTTAAACGTCGCTAAAATATTTACAATTGAATCGGTACAATATTAGTGACATACTTTATGCGCCGGTAATATTTTTCCTTTTTCAAATGTTTTTTTTTTTCAATATTCCTATTTTTTTTACTATTCATTATTTGTTTTTTTCACTAGATTCTTGTCGACGGTAAAAAGTGTCTATTTCATTATTATTTTTTAAAACAAGAAGAACAACTAATTAATAATATTTTTAAAATTTGTATGATTTTATTGTATTCTATTAACTTACAAAAAAACAAATAATTTCATAGTATATAATAATTCAAGCAAACCATCTAATATTCGATTCTAAGTCAATTAACTAGTTTTTTTATTACTATTAATTATAGTGAAAGTTGTAAATGGATGAATTGAGTAAAGAATTTTCATATTAACCCAACTTTAACAAACAATTTACATGCCATCATAGATAATCTTACATCCCTCTAATCTAAAATAATTCTCACTTTCCGGGAGCAAAGTTTGTAGCATAAGACCATGCGTTGTTATTGACAGGGTCGGCAAGATGATCTGCAAGGTTCTCTAGTGGTCCCTTTCCGGTCACAATAGCCTGAGCAAAGAATCCAAACATAGAAAACATCGCAAGCCTACCGTTCTTGAGCTCCTTTACCTTAAGCTCTGCAAAAGCCTCCGGGTCCTCGGCCAAACCTAATGGGTCAAAGCTACCGCCAGGGTATAATGGGTCGACCACCTCCCCAAGTGGCCCTCCAGCAATACGGTAACCCTCCACAGCTCCCATCAAAACAACTTGGGTAGCCCAGATGGCCAAGATGCTTTGAGCATGTACCAAGCTTGGGTTGCCTAAATAGTCAAGCCCACCCTCGCTGAAGATTTGAGATCCAGCCTTGAACCAAACTGCCTCACTGAACTTAACACCGTTGCGAGCCAAGAGCTCGGGGAAGACACAACCTAAGGCACCCAACATGGCCCATCTGCTGTGGATGACCTCAAGCTCGCGGTTCTTAGAGAATGTCTCTGGGTCGGCAGAGAGTCCAGCAGTGTCCCACCCATAGTCTCCGGGGAATTCACCAGTAAGATAGCTCGGGGACTCACCGGAGAATGGACCCAAGTACTTAACACGGTCTGGGCCATACCACGGGCTCGAGGACACTGGGGCCTTGGAGGTTGCTTTCCTCATTGTGACACGGCCTGAGCCAAGCACTTCGGAGGCTGTTGGGGAGAGCTTCACTGCCTTTCCGGCAAAGGAAGGGGAGGATAGAGCCATTGTAGAAGCAGCCTTTGGAGGGAGGGTATAGTTTGGCTACTACTTTGAAAGTTGGGGAAATTGGGTTGTGAATTGTAATGATGGATTAGAGAGCATTTAATAGATAATAGGGGGGCACATCTTCCCCTATCTATTATCTATTGATATCTACATTTCTCTTCTCATTGGCTACATAAATTTTATTATTATTGTTTGATTTTATTTATTTATGTCCACATGGAAATTTTTAAGCCACTATCTTAGATTTTTTTTTATAAGTTAAAATGACCCATAGTAATGACAGGGTAGCAAACAAACCGAGCAGGGCTAGCCATCTTTCTTTAAATAAATTTTAAAATATCACACTTCCTTTTTTAAATATAATATTTTGAATAGTTTCTTTAATTGCTTCTGCAATGTCTCTCGTAAATAAATCATGATCTAATCTTCCTCCCTTAGTCTTCACTCATTTGTTCTTATTCCTGATAGCTTAATAGTTGATAATCGAAGGAGAATCTAATATTCACGTTTATAGTAATTCTTATTTGCGATTAATAGATGAAAATGTAAATATAATCATTGCGATTGTGAATTGAATTATTTCGATGTATAGTTTGATAGTGGTTGAATCAAGGTTCGAAGAATTCGAATGAAACTCGAGTTCGAACTTTATTTCAAATTGAGCTCGAGCCAAATTTTATTAAAAAAATTTCCCAAAAAATAAATGTTTTATTGAATTTTTTAGTTTTAAATCGATTTTGAATATCATTCATATTTTTCGCTTTCGAATTTGAATATCATTAATATTTTTCGCTTTCGAATTCGAATATCAATATTTTATTATCTAATTCGATTCAGTTCATTTGCACCCTAATTAATGAACTCAAAATAAACTTAAAGCATATTAAATAAAAATTGAATTCATAATTTTTTTTTTATCTCTTAAACACCCGCTCTTAGCATTTGCTCTTAGCATTTGAGATACCCTATTATGTAAATTTAATCTTTGAATATATGATAAAATAATACTTTTTTAATAAGAAATTATATTCCATATATATATATATATATATATATATATATATATATATATATATATATATATATATATATATATATATATATATATATATATATATATATATATATATATATATATATATATTGAGATTTACTATAAATTTAGGTAAAGGAAAGTTATAAGTGCGTCACCTTTTGACAAATTTAAACATTTAAAGCATAAATTTTAAGTGGTATTAATTTATTATAGTGGTTATAAAAAAATATAAATAGATTTGTATTTAATATTGAAAAATAATTTTAAACTTTGAAAGAGCCAAGTATATATATATATATATATATATATATATATATATATATATATATATATATATATATATATATATATATTTTTATGATTGAGTTGTTTAATCTGGAAATTTGAGGAGATGACCCTAAAAAATGGGTGAATTGCAGAAAGTACGGATAAAAAAAAGTGCTGGTGACCTTTTTTACTGTTTTTGGACGAAAATGCCCCAGTTGCTGAGATTGCGTGACGCAATTTTTTATTATAGTTTTTCTTATATATATATTTTATAAGAAAAACTATAATAATACTCGACATTCATATCCTGCACTTTAATTCAAAGTGTTTCAAAATAAAATTGAACCCCTGAAATTTTGGTGTCTTAAACTAACTATACCACCGAGCTACCTTGGTGGATTGAAATAACTGATGTATACTAAATTAAGATAATCGTGTGACGAACTACTTAAACCAGCTATCAAAAAATATTTCCACCGACCTAATTTAAACATCGCTAAAGTATTTACGGAGTACTGCTGTACTTGCAATTATGATTTAAGCGTCGTAAATCATTAGTGACGTTTTATGTGTCGATAAAAACATTTACATTGAGAGAAGTGCATTTTGTTGGTTTTGTTCAACTTCAATTTTTATGTCACCATTCATTATTTATTTTTCTTGGGGCTTCCTTCAGTTTTTAACTTGTTTATATTTCTACGTTAAAACTCTTAACATATGTGGTACGTATAGCCAATTTCTTGATCACTACTTAATTATAGTGAAAGTTTGAATTGTGCAAAGAAATTTTATATGAATCCAACCTTTAGCAAATAATTTACATTCATCAGTAATTTTACACTCTCTAAGTTAAATCGATTCTTACTTTCCGGGGGCAAAGTTTGTAGCATATGACCAAGCGTTGTTGTTAACCGGATCGGCAAGATGGTCAGCAAGATTCTCCAATGGTCCCTTTCCAGTTACAATAGCTTGAACAAAGAATCCAAACATTGAGAACATTGCAAGTCTACCGTTCTTGAGTTCCTTTACCTTAAGCTCTGCAAAGGCCTCAGGGTCCTCGGCCAAACCCAATGGATCAAAGCTACCGCCGGGGTATAATGGGTCGACAACCTCCCCAAGTGGCCCTCCAGCAATGCGGTAACCCTCGACAGCTCCCATCAAAACAACTTGGGTAGCCCAGATGGCTAAGATGCTTTGAGCATGTACCAAGCTTGGGTTGCCCAAATAGTCAAGTCCACCCTCGCTGAAGATTTGGGATCCAGCTTTGAACCAAACAGCCTCACCGAACTTAACACCATTGCGAGCCAAGAGCTCGGGGAAGACACAACCTAGGGCGCCCAACATGGCCCATCTGCTGTGGATAACCTCGAGCTCACGGTTCTTAGAGAATGTCTCTGGGTCGGCAGAGAGACCAGCAGTGTCCCACCCGTAGTCTCCGGGGAATTCACCAGTAAGATAGTTTGGGGACTCACCGGAGAATGGACCCAAGTACTTAACACGGTCTGGGCCATACCACGGGCTCGAGGACACTGGGGCCTTGGAGGTTGCTTTCCTCATTGTGACACGGCCTGAGCCGAGCACTTCGGAGACTGTTGGGGAGAGCTTCACTGCCTTTCCGGCAAAGGAAGGGGAGGATAGAGCCATTGTAGAAGCAGACATGGAAGCTGGAGAAGAAAGGTTGGTTTTTTGGTTGTGTAAAGAGTTGTGGAATTGATGGAGGACTTGGTGGGCATTAATAGAAAGTTTGGGGGTAAATGTGTCCTTATCTAATATTTCAAGATATCTCCATCTCCCTTCTTATTGGTTAACATTGATTTTATTTTTGTTTTGGAATTTAATGTCTAAGCCACAAGTTTATATTTTTTTTTTTATAACAGTTGACAGTCTGGAATTTGAAAATTTGAATAAAAAAACTATACATATCTAACAAAATTAAGAATTATACTGGCATATATGGAAACAATAGTTAATATATATTTAATTAAAATATATTTCAGAATATTATTTAATCTAAATTAATATTTAAAACAAAAAAATTTACAAAAAAATGAAAATTTTTTGTTCAAACTCAACTTTAGTTACAGAGTTGGGGTTTTAAACCGGCCCAAATATTTATTACAAGACTAGTTTTCTATCTTTGAAAAATTACTCTTAAAAAAAAATATATATATATATATACCTTAGTCCCTAGAGCTATATAAGTTTTTTTTAGATTTTATTTTAATTTAGACAGTTTTTAAAAAATTTATCTCTATCATAATTTTATATTCTAATTCTCAAATCACTAATTTCATTAATTAAAATATATTTACTTTGTTTTTTAAAATTTAAATTTTAAATAAATAAAAAAACATTATACTAATTTAATTTATCTAAATTTAAAAGTATATAACCACTGGGCCTTTCCGAAGCCCAAGAAAACTCATCCCGGAAACTCATTTAATAATTACTGAGGCAGTAAGGCCCAAGAGACATAAGAAATAATTTTTTTATTATTGAGTTGTTTATTCGCCGGTAATGTTTGGGCCATGTGTTTAAAATTTGTATTATTATAAATATTTTAAAATTTAATAGAAAATATTAATATAATTTTATCTAAATAAATATTTATGAATATTTTATTCTCTATAACTTATTTTAACATTTAAAAATTCAATTACAAAATCAAGAAAATATTTGTATGTGCAGAACATAAATTATAAAAGGTCATTCTAAATTTTTAATACTAACAAATAAAAGAAAGAGGGCCACCGTTATTAAAGTGACACATTGATAACAGATAATAAGAATAAATTATAAATTCGTTCATAAAATTTAATAGAATACTTTTTTATAAAGATAGTTAAAGCAATCTAAAGTTGAGGAATTCATGTTCTTGCAAAATGAATGACCAACTCATAACCCATTATTTATTTAATTATTTCATGATTGATGTTTGGACTATAGCTGTACAAATTCTCATTAAAAATCAGTTTATTATATTTTTAAGAATATGACTTTAAAAATAAAATATTATTTATATCAAGTATTAAAAACTAAAAGTTGACTAATAGTTTCAAAAGGTTTGAGTTTCAAATTTAAAGTCAATTGTTTTTGCAACATTTTTGTATAGTCTAATATAGTCACCTAGTTTAGTGTATAAATGAAATTATAAATTATATATTTATATTATATTAGGTAATTATTGTTAAATAAGATAAAAATATATATTAATTTTATTATTGATAAAATATTAGTCAAATTATAAGTTTATTTAATAATTGTTTGACCATAAAAATTAAGAATTTATTTTAAAATAATGAAAAATAAATGACACTAAAATATAATAATCATGTTTATTTATTTAAATAATTAATAATTTATTTTAAAATTTTAAAATTTTTAAATTTATAAATATAAATATAATTTATTTATATAAAATTGTAAACTATAAATTATTTATAAACTTATAAAATCTTGATATAATAAATTTAAAATCATACAAATTTAATTCATTTATAATTTACCTAAATCAGAATAAATTTTTAAAAACTAACTACATATTTTAAAAAATATATATAATAACCAATTGACTTAGTCATTATCAAACAAATTTAATTTTAAAAAGAATGGGTTTGACCATGTTTATGTTTATGAAAATTACATTTTTTTTCAAAGAATTATCATAAAATTCGAATTCAATTTTGATGCGTGACTTTTGATAGATTTTTTTTAAAAAATTGCTTGAATTTTTATAGGAGGGGTGATTAGGAGAATTTAGAAAGAAACAAGAAAAGAAATAAATGGCATCTCCTCATTGGATAAAAAAAAATAAAAAAGGATGAGAAATTATTTTATTTTCATCCATCCAATCATTCCTCTTTTTATAAATATTTCTCTATCATATATTGTTATTATTCTAACAGTTAAATAACTCATTTAATAAATTAAAATATTAAAATACTGTAAATTTTAAATAAAAAATTATTACAGTAATTCAAACTATTAAAAACTAAAATAAACTATTTTTTCATCTAACAAAATTTTAAAAAAAAAATTAAAAAAATCAACATAAACCAAGCTCTACATGTTAAAAATAAATAAAAAATAATTGGGTTTAACCATGTTTATAATGGTTCACAATCAAATAATTTAAAAAAAAAAATTATTATAAAAATTTGAATCGACTATATATTGTTTTAAAGTAGAACTAGCATTTAGCCCGTGCATTTGCACGAGTAATAATATAAAAAACCGTGAAAAAAATTACAGATAACATTTTTAATTTTATTTTTAACCGTTTTAAGTTTATATGTGGGTCAACACATAATCCGACCCAAGTATCCATTTACTCAACATCATTATATATTAATTAGTTAAAAAGTTGAACTTATATTAATATTAAAACGTTCCGCATTTATCAAATTTGGTGTTTGAATTTAAAATATAAAGTCTTTGTAGCCTAGTTAGTTAAAAAGTTGTACTTGTTTTGTTAGGTTGCAAGTTCGAAACATACCTCTAGCATTTTTAATTTTATTTTTAACCGTTTTAAATTTAAAAACGGGTAAACCCACAATCCGACCCAAGTATCCAAATTAACCACAACTCTCGACCCGACAATTCGAACACTTTAAAAATTAAGCATCATTATATATATATAGATTAGTTAGTTAAAAAGTTGAACTTATATTAATGTTAAAACGTCCCGCGTTTATCAAATTTGGTGTTGAATTTAAAATATAAAGTATTTGTAGCCTAGTTGGTTAAAGAGTTGTACTTGTTTTGTTAGGTTGCAAGTTCGAAACATACCTCTAGCATTTTTAATTTTATTTTTAACCGTTTTAAATTTAAAAACGGGTAAACCCACAATCCGACCCAAGTATCCAAATTAACCACAGCTCTCGACCCGGCAATCCGGACACTTTAAAAATTAAGCATCATTATATATATATAGATTAGTTAGTTAAAAAGTTGAACTTATATTAATGTTAAAACGTCCCGCGTTTATCAGATTTGGTGTTGAATTTAAAATATAAAGTCTTTGTAGCCTAGTTGGTTAAAAAGTTGTACTTGTTTTGTTAGGTTGCAAGTTCGAAACATACCTCTAGCATTTTTAATTTTATTTTTAACCGTTTTAAATTTAAAAACGGGTAAACCCACAATCCGACCCAAGTATCCAAATTAACCACAGCTCTCGACCCGGCAATCCGGACACTTTAAAAATTAAGCATCATTATATATATATAGATTAGTTAGTTAAAAAGTTGAACTTATATTAATGTTAAAACGTCCCGCGTTTATCAAATTTGATGTTGAATTTAAAATATAAAGTCTTTGTAGCCTAGTTGGTTAAAGAGTTGTACTTGTTTTGTTAGGTTGCAAGTTCGAAACATACCTCTAGTATTTTTAATTTTATTTTTAACCGTTTTAAATTTAAAAACGGGTAAACCCACAATCCGACCCAAGTATCCAAATTAACCACAGCTCTCGACCCGGCAATCCGGACACTTTAAAAATTAAGCATCATTATATATATATAGATTAGTTAGTTAAAAAGTTGAACTTATATTAATGTTAAAACGTCCCGCGTTTATCAAATTTGGTGTTGAATTTAAAATATAAAGTTTTTGTAGCCTAGTTGGTTAAAGAGTTGTACTTGTTTTGTTAGGTTGCAAGTTCGAAACATACCTCTAGCATTTTTAATTTTATTTTTAACCGTTTTAAATTTAAAAACGGGTAAACCCACAATCCGACCTAAGTATCCAAATTAACCACAGCTCTCGACCCGGCAATCCGGACACTTTAAAAATTAAGCATCATTATATATATATAGATTAGTTAGTTAAAAAGTTGAACTTATATTAATGTTAAAACGTCCCGTGTTTATCAAATTTGGTGTTGAATTTAAAATATAAAGTCTTTGTAGCCTAGTTGGTTAAAGAGTTGTACTTGTTTTGTTAGGTTGCAAGTTCGAAACATACCTCTAGCATTTTTAATTTTATTTTTAACCGTTTTAAATTTAAAAACGGGTAAACCCACAATCCGACCCAAATATCCAAATTAACCACAGCTCTCGACCCGGCAATCCGGACACTTTAAAAATTAAGCATCATTATATATATATAGATTAGTTAGTTAAAAAGTTGAACTTATATTAATGTTAAAACGTCCCGCGTTTATCAAATTTGGTGTTGAATTTAAAATATAAAGTCTTTGTAGCCTAGTTGGTTAAAGAGTTGTACTTGTTTTGTTAGGTTGCAAGTTCGAAACATACCTCTAGTATTTTTAATTTTATTTTTAACCGTTTTAAATTTAAAAACGGGTAAACCCACAATCCGACCCAAGTATCCAAATTAACCACAGCTCTCGACCCGGCAATCCGGACACTTTAAAAATTAAGCATCATTATATATATAGATTAGTTAGTTAAAAAGTTGAACTTATATTAATGTTAAAACGTCCCGCGTTTATCAAATTTGGTGTTGAATTTAAAATATAAAGTCTTTGTAGCCTAGTTGGTTAAAGAGTTGTACTTGTTTTGTTAGGTTGCAAGTTCGAAACATATCTCTAGCATTTTTAATTTTATTTTTAACCGTTTTAAATTTAAAAACGGGTAAACCCACAATCCGACCCAAGTATCCAAATTAACCACAGCTCTCGACCCGGCAATCCGGACACTTTAAAAATTAAGCATCATTATATATATAATATAAAGTATTTGTAGCCTAGTTGGTTAAAGAGTTATACTTGTTTTGTTAGGTTGCAAGTTCGAAACATACCTCTAGCATTTTTAATTTTATTTTTAACCGTTTTAAATTTAAAAACGGGTAAACCCACAATCCGACCCAAGTATCCAAATTAACCACAGCTCTCGACCCGGCAATCCGGACACTTTAAAAATTAAGCATCATTATATATATATAGATTAGTTAGTTAAAAAGTTGAACTTATATTAATGTTAAAACGTCCCGCGTTTATCAGATTTGGTGTTGAATTTAAAATATAAAGTCTTTGTAGCCTAGTTGGTTAAAAAGTTGTACTTGTTTTGTTAGGTTGCAAGTTCGAAACATACCTCTAGCATTTTTAATTTTATTTTTAACCGTTTTAAATTTAAAAACGGGTAAACCCACAATCCGACCCAAGTATCCAAATTAACCACAGCTCTCGACCCGGCAATCCGGACACTTTAAAAATTAAGCATCATTATATATATATAGATAAGAGCATTAATAAAATAGATTATTAAAAATTAATACTATTATTTAGCTTTATTAATTAATTAATTAATAAACACGATTTTTCTATTTAAGGGGCTAATGGAGAGAGTGGTCCCACACGTTGTCTGTTAAAACGGATAGCTGGAGCAGTTGTTCCTTAAAACGCGCACAAAATATAAAATTTCCAAACATACCCTCGTCCAAATCCAAATATTACTACATACCACCTCTCTATATATATTATTTATATATATGGTAACAAATTAACTCAAATTCCCACTTATATTTCAATAGAGAAAAAGAAAATGGATAAAAAGCCGCGAATGTTCTTCAACAAGATTTCAGGAAAATGGTGGAAGTTAAAGAACTCAAGTTTCAATTGGAAGAAGATGAGTTTTCAACTATGGTTCGTCGACGAAATTCTCTTCAAAATCGTATCGTTCCTTGAAGCAATTGTACTCGTATCGACTCTATGTCTCTATTTCCTCTTTTGCGGTTGCCATATCTAATAGGAGAATGAAGGATGAATAAATGATTCATACTTGAAGGTACATGAAAATTTTGTATAAGAAGAATGAGATTTTCATTGTATGAGAGAAGAGATTATATATTAAGAGAGAGTCCAATGGAAGAGTATTATGTGATAAGCTAGATTGTGCTTAATCATGAATCAATGATGCTCTGTTTTTGGATTATATATTGTTTATCTATATAGTTAAATTGATCTTAAGTAGATTAACATTTCATATATGTTTATTTGAATTTGAAATGAAAACTCAAATCAAATTTTGATTACAGTTGTTGTTGATGATCATAGTAGTATAGAAATGGTCAGAATAATGTTAAATAAAGAGACATGATTTATCAATTTGACCTAGTTGAGTGATACTCTGCTCATTTAAATTTATAATATATATACCTAACTTATATAATATATTATTTCACAAATATAAATATATATTAATAATTATAATTTACATATAAGAAATGATTGGGGAAGAAAATGGAAATAAATTCCCCTATATATATATATATTTATAAATGTAAATGATTTATGTAACTGAAAATAAATTAATTAAAAATTAACTAATAAATAATAATAATAATAATAAAATAATAATAAATTTGTCATTTTTCTTAATTGTTTTGTATGTATAATAATAAAACATTGATTATATTATAAATAAAAAATAAAATTATTTTATTAATAAATAATAAATTGAATTTAAACAATTAAGAAAAGAGAAAAAGAAAAAGAAAAGAAAAGAATAAATGGAAGATATGAGAAAGACTATAATATTTATTTAATATGTAAGAAAAAATAACATCTTTAATAACTCTAATCGGATGAGAGACTAAATGTCAATTTTGAATAGTAAATACATGTAAATAAACTTTTGATAGTTTATATTTTAAATGAGATTTATTTCTATATTATATGTTTATATGTGTAATCAAACATTAATTTATTTTTTCTATCAAATTTATAATTCATATTTTTCCACTAATTATTCTACTAAAGTATTTGATAGCCATCTCCATATATATATATATATATATTAAGATTTTTCAATAATAAAATTTAAAACAAATTATACTTATCAAATAATAAATAATTTAATACTAAAATAAAAAATATTAATCTTCATATAATTTAACTTACACCAATTAATCATTTTGTTTATAGATAATAATTTTACATCTATAAGTATATCGTTTTGATTGTATATTATAAACAAGTATTTATCCTTTTAAAATATTCTTTTTAGATAATTATATAATTTAACTTTATTCTTGAAAATTTTGAATTCATTTAGGTTTATATTATACATATTTAACTTTTATGTCATGTTTTATAGGTGTGTTTATCATTTTTTAATACAAATATATAATTTTTTTTAAAAAAAATTATATATATACCAGTTGGGCTTTAATAGTGGTGGGTCAAAATTTGAACCAACTGAGTTAGTTTTTTATCCAAATTATTTAGTTACACTTAATATACATTTAGGTAAACCATTTTTTAATTAGTATGTTATGACAGGTTTTTGGCCTAACTCAATAAGACAATCATATTTTTTAAGACAATTATTATTATTAATATTATTATTTTGTTATGAAAAGTAAACTTGTTTGAGTTTCAACTCTCTTAGTAAATTACTCTAAGAAAGATTTATTATTATTATTATTGAATACATGTATTGATAAAGCTGTTAAAAACACAATAAAAGATGACATGAGAAAATTATAAATAAACTACTAACGAATATTTACTGTAAGTAAATAATCAAGTTTAATTGGCGATAGCGCATAATGATATTCTCATTTGTTTAGAAGTAGATTAAGATTTCTAATTACGAGGTCTAGTTAGAAGGTGGAATATTATCGTTCTAGTAGAGTTTATTGATGAACAAATAAAATTTCTTAAAATGAATGAAAAATCAAGAAAAATGCTTCAAAACGAAAGCTTTTAGAAAGCGTAGCAATATGAATTATGCCCAAAAAGAGACTTTAGACGTGTTTTGCGGCGATGTCAAGCCCCGCTCTTCGGACATTAGAAGTTAAGCTTTGTCATTTTATAATGTGAGATGTTTATTTTTAATTTGTATTTGTTTAGGATGTTTCAGTTTCTTTTTAAAAGAAAATATCTTCTATTTCTTATTTCTCTTAGTTGGTCTCCTAACATATTTTCTTTATAAAATAAATTTAGTCAGGCATAAAATGAGGTTGTTAAAGTTTAACGTAATTGAAAAAAATATTTATAAAGCAATACCTGATGTGGGAATAAAACAAAAAAGTTATTTTTACATAATAATTAAGTTCGTTTACTAAGTCTCAGTCGAACATATCAATTTAATATGATTTTTTTTAAATTTTAAATTAATTAAATAAATTTTATTAACTAATAAAAATGAGAATGTAGGTAATAAAATCAAATAAAATTTACATAAATTTAAACGTAAATTAAATGATGAAATTTGATCAAATGTATAATTTGAATTAATTTAAATTTATTAATTATATAATTAATATTTAATGACTTAAAGGACAATTAACAAATTAAATGTATTCAATATTATTAATTTACATAATTACATAAATGAGTTTGTATTAATATTTTATTGATAAAATATTATTGTTAACAAATTTGTCTTTTTCTAATTAAGTGGAAATGAAAATAAGAAAATAACAACAAAAACAAAATTTAGGTTTTAATTTTCAGAAAGATTAATGGCATTACAATTTATTAATATTCATTAAAATTAATTATAATGGAAACATATCATTTCAATTTTAAAATAATTAATTATAAATATATACCTTTTCAAATTAATTCTGAATTAAAAAGAAATAATTTATTTATTTATATATTACCTTTTAATTATAGTGTTAAGATATAATTTAAAAAATGTAATATATATTTATTTCTGAGAAGAATAATTTTTCTCAGAAAAGAAGATAAAATATTGTAAAATTTTGCATAATTGTTCGAAATTTAGAGGCAGGGTGCAAGACAAAAGTCATTTCCCTGTTTGAATCCTACATTATGAGGTGATATTTATAAATTTAATTTGCCAAGATGATCGTAAATATTTTGAAGCATTTTAATTTTTTTTATGGAAATTATATAATTAATCATTAAATGATAGAGAATGAAAATTATTTGGGTTAGAATTGATTTTAATCATGAGTTAAAAGAGACACGGCTATGTAAATCAAAATTGTCGTCGCAATAATTGTCTTTTGAGAGAACAATCTACTTATATTTGTTTTGTAACATAATCGATTCACATGGATTATCGTTCAAAACACGGTAAAGTAAGAACTTCGATTAAGAAATGAAATTTCGACAAGTTCACTAGTAAATTGTGTTTTTCCTAACTAAAATTCACAAACTAATTAACAATTTATTACTAACCAACAAAGATACGATCAAACCAGAATTTTCCGGTCTGTATTTAGATAATTTAGATTGATATAATAAAGACTGCATTTAGTTACAAAAGCTTAAAATTTATTAGAAATTATATCGATGATAACCAATTATTTTTCAGTGTATCTATAATCGTTCTAATCTAAGCATCTTAACATTTTATTATCGTCTTTCCTCCATAAGAAAATAAATCTTATAATGCCCAAAACAAGATCTTAGCCAAAATATTGAAAGTGATATATTTTATAATATTTTTTTTATAATAAATATGAAAATAGGGAAAGTGATATAAATCGTTATAATGCATCTCCTATTCAAAGTCATCCTCTTTGTAAGAATTACGTTATATATTTTATTTTCATAAGTCACTCTCTTAATAATTGTCCACAAAATTAATGTGGTTGCACATCATATATAAAACACAGCTATTTAGTACATTCTATTTGATAAATAAAATTATATATGATCCTAAATTTTCTTTGGAAATAAATATATATTTTCTTAAATAATAATTTTAAGTAAGTTAGCATAACCCCTCCTAGTTATTAATTTTCTATTTCAAGAAGTTATTAATATAAATATAATTTCAATTTCAAGAACCAATTAATTATGTCCTTTAAATATGTTTTAAGTTTTGTTTGATGACGATGGACATGCGTCAGAATTCCAAGAATTTCAAAAAACTTATTGGAATTTTGGAAGTTGACCACCAAGACAACAACATATTATTATTTATTTCCTTATATAATAATGTATTCACAATGACTTTTCTTTACTCAAGGTTTTCAAAAATTATTTTCAAATCCTAACTAAAATAGAATCAAAATATTTTATCATCTCATTCTATATGGCACTATTAAATCATATTTGTGACACCCATATACCAACTGTATATTTAAAATCAATTGCAGCCAAATCAAAGTATCGTTCTAATAAAAAAAAAAAAAATAGTCAATTTCAACCACAAATATCGGATTAAAAACTAACCGTTACATCAACCGAGAAAATGACAATTGGTACTGATCGTTATCGGTTCAATACCAATCAAACCCATTATCTTTTATTAATGATAGTCGTTTCGTCAATGTTTTCATTTAAAGTTGAATTTTCGATTTATAACTCAATTTTTTTTATCTTCTTATGTGCTCTTCATAAAACTTGTTTTTGTTATTGTAGTTTTGCCACCATTATTAATAATTTTACTAAGAAAATGTGTTGAGCTTTCAAATCAAGCCATTTTGTTGAAGAAGACAACTTAACATGAGAGTGGATCGGTCGAAGTCTTTTGTAAGTCGACGGTCAGAAATTGTAGGTTCAAATAAATTTTATATGGAAAGTTCTTAAATTATAATATATATTTTCATATCAGATTTTGGATATATATAGAAGGATCTTATATGTGACATATATTTGTCTTATCTGCATTATTTAATTTGTCTCCCAACTATTGACTTGAGGTTAATGATGACCAATTATGTAAGGAGATAAAATAAAAAAGGGTATAATAGTCTATTATTAATAGATCAAATATATATTCATTAATGTTTCAAGAAATATCTACATTTGCAAAATTATTTAGGTATGAAGATAAATAAACAGATTTGTTTGTGCTATTCGAATTTCGGTTTTGAACTCAATTATAGTCTTAACAAATTGGGTTCGAAGCTTAAAATTTTAAAATAATCAAAGTATAGCTTTTAGATATTCGGTTAGTCAAGCAACACATATTTTCGGTTAGAGCCTTGTTAATAGACTTAGATCATGTTCGTTTAGAAGCCCGTGAAAATGTCCATTTAGAAGTTCGTTTATGGGAGTACGACTATATTTTATTAGAAGTAAAACATCGTTTAATATATTAATATTTAATAACAATAAAAGGTAAAGCTCTTACCCTAACGTAAAACCTAACTCTAAGTTGTAAACGAATTAATGAGCTCTCTTAACGAGCTCTTAACGACTTTTAACGAGCCAGCTCGACCAACACATGAGATCAACTAAATACTTGAACTCTAATATAAAAACTCGAAGCCGAATATATGCTAAACGGGTCAAGCTCGAGCCTGAAACTATTCGGCTTGCACTCAACTCGTTTACCACCCTACTACTAGATTAACATCATCTTATTAACATTTTTCTTATTTAAATTCCAAACTCCATATTTTTATTTCACTGGGATTAATATATATGTGGATTTAGCGACACTAATTATACATCACAATTGAACCAAAATAAATCATATCATAGTGGGTTATTTAAGACATATCTGGTTGCTCTCTAGATTTAGTTTTTCCTTGTTCATCCTTTTGAGGGTGTATTTTAGATGGTATTTTTATATTAAAATCATTTTGAAACTTCTTATCGTGAAAAAAAAAAAATACAAATTGATCAAGCATTTTCTTTATGAAAACAAAAACTCAAGATTCTAGAACTAAAATGATAATGTTAGGGACAAAACATGTCCATCAAAATGCTTGACTAATTAATCAATTAGCTAGTTTATTTGCTTCCTACAAATATGAAAATGTATTACATGGAAAAGTGACAAGGGTTTGCCTTGATATTATCTTGACTAGTAAGTTGTCTTGATTAATGTATTTGTGGTTAATTATTAGTTGCTTGTTAAAAAGAAATAGATATTCAGATATACAAAAGATGCGTGTAATAATTAAATGTAGTATGTACACAATATTTACGTCGAAATTCAAAATGAGAGAAAACCAATAAATGATGAAACTTTCACTATGTTGTCAATATGTTGCGAAGATTATAGTACAATTTAGAGATAGTAATAATAATTAATATTTATTGCACAGAAATAAATAGCCAACTCACAATATGCAGGAAACAGAAACACAACGGTCTGCGCCCAACTTTATAATTATTATGTGTATTAAACTCAAACTAAGATCTTATATTTATAAGTCACATAACTGGACCTAGTGGCCAAAATATCAAATAGTTAGAATTTCTTTTATCGGGGACAGCAAGTCTAGGCACAAACCCGATCAAAACACAGTTTAGTAACTATAACTCTAACAACGATTATTTGTTTATGATGATCACATTTGTTTTTGATATTATTGAATTTTTTTATATATTTGAAACCTTTTGACAACTTATAAGTTATATCATAACTTATATTGAATTGTTTTTATGAGTTTTTCACAATTTGGTTATAATTCTCCTGATTAAATGGAGAGATAATTGATCCTTTAATCCAATTTTTTCTCTTTAGTTGTGAGAATAGTTTAAATATAATAGTGAACTATGTATGGTGAGTTTATAAAAAAAAATAATAAAAAAAATAGTCAATTAAGTTATGTGAATTCACTTTGAGTCTTTAGAAAAAAAAAACAAAAAAAAAAAAACAAAAGGAAAATGGGTCTTTCCAAATAATCGGTAATGAAATTCCAAGTCAAGCATTAGCATAGTTGACGCAGCAATTTGGTCACCGGCTATTGACCGTAGCTTAAATAACTTAATTCTTCCACTAAATAAAATTGAATTTATTTTTCATAAATTTAAACAAAAGTTTAAATTGAGTTATTTCAAATATGTTCAAATTCTTTAAGTTGTTTGATTTCAACATATATTCCACACCCGATTAGCCAAAATTGAAAATCCCAATAGAACAAGCACAAAACTCAAACCCCACCCATAAAATATGCTCATGTTCGACTAGCACGCCAAAAAACAACCCCAAGTCATCCAATGAACCGAACAAAATCAGTTAAAAACAAAAGTTTCAGGACTTTTCTTATTTAAATTATTCTAATATAGACTCCAAAATATCTTTTAAATTTTAAACTCTATAAACATATTACTAGCTCCCTTATCAAATTTTAATAACATGATATTCAAACAAAATATTGAACATGTGAATTGAACTCTATTCAAGTTTTTTAAGAAATTTCAATTAAACAATAATAGTACTAAAAATATCATTTGGTAAGAACAAAAATTCTATAAAATTATTGAAAAACTATAATAAAAATCAGAAAATAATTCTTTTTATGAAACTATATAAATAAAATATGATTACATACAAACTAATCACTTGATTAGAATATGCCAACATTAATATTTTAAATATTAATGATTATGATATACATTTAAACCGCCTTATCGAGATACACCTAGGTAATTTCTTTTGAATACATGAAATACTCGTTTAGAGACATCTAAGTTGAATTAAACAAAATCTTTCTCCTTTTAAATAGTAAAGATACAAAGACAACGGACTTATAAACATGATGAGTTATTTTGTTATATAACTATGCGAAATGATTCTTAATTTAGAATTAAACGAAAACTTTCGTCATGTTCACGCTCAATTTTATTTTTATATAAAATACTAGTGTTGATACATGTGAGTATTTTAATAATATTAACCAATATTTATGTTAATACACAAAAGAATAAAATTTGAAGAAAAATTAGTAAAAACACTTGTAAATATAAAGAAAGATGAAAATATGGATTCTTAACTAACCTACTATCTTTAAGTTGCTAATAGGTAATTTAGGTATGATTATAGTATGAAATAAAAGCATAACTAGCTCACAATTAAGAAGATATGTTACATCCTAATTAACTAAAAAAACTTATTAGATTAATTAATGCTATAAAATTTCATAGTTGTGGAATTCTTTCTAGAGAAGCCAATTGACATTAATTTTAGACTAATTTTGAATAAGCATTTAAATTTGTAGAGAATTTTGATCAACTTTCTTCTTTTTCTCAGTCATATATTAATCAATTTTTTCACTCATTTACCTGTATTTAGAATAAATATCTGCATTTTATTTGAGAAAAAAAATAGTTATAAGAATGAAATTATGGGTAACAACATTAACCGGAATTGAGGAACATAAATAAACAGCTTTATTAAATGAATTAACTAAACATCACCACGAAAATCATAGGTTTTTTAAATGATAAAATTCATTTTATTGATTAATTTTATCGAGAAAATTACAACTAAATTGTAAAATATAAATATAAAAAATAATTAAGTAAAAGTTATCCAAATTAAACAGAACTTGAGAGTCATTAAAAGATCACAAATATCCGCAATAACCAAAATAAGAAGGAAACTTAAATAATAAGAAACATAGTCGCGATAACCAAAAAAAAAAAAAAAAAAAAAGGTAAAAACAATATTTGGCAAGGAATGTACAAAAATAAAACTATGTATGCAAATATATTATGATCCTAACCACATTTATATATAATAGTAATAATATATTTCTTTCTTAAATATTTTATAGTTGTTGCATGTGATTTTTATTTTATTTTTCTAAATTTTTTATTTTAAAAACAATCACATTATAATGTAATAATTTAAATCAATTTACATAGAAACAGCTCATACAAATACCTGTATATGCATATGTGTTTAATAAAATAGAGAAAATAATTATTTCCATCTTTTTTTTTAATTAACAACTAATTGTTTCCATCTAATTAAGCTCATAATTGTATACCATTTTTTAAATGGTATATATAATGATGAAAATTTGATAATAACTCATCAGATGAGAAAGAAAAAAACTTAGGAAAACTATTAACAAAAACAAAAGATAATTTTTTTTACAATAAATTATAATCCATATATGTAGAGATCTTGGTTAAAGTCATAAGGAAGGAATTATAAATAAGAAAATATAATCTACCATATAAGATAATATGATTGAAGATATTTTATTTCCTAACCTAAGAAACATTAAATTAAGTTTTAAGATAAATTAAAAAAACAAGACAATAAAAAGAAATACTTTAAAAATAAATAAATAAATTAGAAGACATGCAACTTCTAAGTAAGTCAACTAATAATTATACTCACTTTTCTATAAATGGCATAGTTCTCTTCAACATGAAATGCCAATATTAAAGCTGATGAAACTACTACATTCTCTTCCAATATTGCTATATATCCAATCTCTCTTTTTCATTTATCTAACAAGAGAGAAAAAGACTAGAAAAAATGCATAGTCTAGAGAAAGTTGACAAATTTACAAGTTGTAGAGGGGTGACCTTCGAAATCAAATCTCATTCGAATTTGTTCGCGATCACATCTCCCCCGTTTCAAGCCGATGAAAAAAGTCGAACCGGCTTGAAATCATGGGTTCCTTCTTTTAAGGTTGCTTCTAATTCTATAGCAAGCCTATCTCAAAGGTCCCTCAGCAAGCCTAGTAGTCATTTCTGTGATCTTGATCTTGACCTTGATCAAGATATTCTCGATGAAGACAATGATCTTGGACATGTTACTATTGATGTTAACTTAGAAGAGCCAATCAAGCGCGAAATCGCTAAAGAATCGAGACTTTCAATCATTTTACTAGACCAAGGTCTTTTCACGGTCTACAAACGTCTATTCGCTGTCTCCTTCGCTTTGAACCTCATCGGCTTGATCCTCGCAGCCACTGGCCATTTTATTTATGCTAGAGAAAGAGCTACTCTTTTTTCTATAAGCAACATCTTTGTTCTAACTATGTGTAGAAGTGAGGCCTTCCTTAGAGTTGTCTTTTGGCTAGTGGTGAAACTCTTTGGCCATTCATGTGTTCCACTTAGACTCAAGACGGCTGTCACATCTCTTTTGCAGTCTCTTGGTGGGATTCATAGTGGTTGCGGAGTTTCCTCCATAGCTTGGCTTGTTTACGCAATAATCCTAACCATAAACAATAGAGAAAAAACCTCGACCGAAGCCATTATAGTCGCATCCGCCATTCTCGTGCTCCTTTGCATGTCTTCTTTGGCTGCTTTTCCTCTCCTCCGCCACCTTCATCACAATTTATTCGAAAGAACTCATCGTTTAGCCGGATGGACAGCCTTAATCCTCCTTTGGCTCTTCATCATCCTCACCACTTCGTACGATCCACTAACCAAAAGTTACTCCGATCACATCGCACAAAGATTGTTTAACCAACCCGAGTTCTGGCTGACTCTAGCCGTGTCTATAACAATAATTATCCCATGGATAACCGTAAGAAGGGTTCCGGTTCGCGTATCATCTCCCTCAGGCCACGCCACCTTAATCAAGTTCGATGGTGGCGTGAAGCCCGGGATATTGGGACGTATAAGCCCGTCTCCACTTTCTGAGTGGCACGCATTCGGTATCATATCCGATGGTATAAACGAGCACATGATGTTGGCTGGGGCAGTGGGAGACTTCACCAAAACCCTAGTTTCACACCCACCAAGCCACCTTTGGGTAAGGAAAGTCCACTTCGCAGGCCTTCCGTATTTAACTAACATGTACGACCGTGTCCTACTCGTGGCAACCGGCTCGGGGATTTGTGTCTTTTTGTCATTCCTCGTGCAACCAAGTAAAGCGAATGTGTGCTTGTTGTGGGTGACAAAGGGAGTGGAGCAAAATTTCGGGAGGGAAATAATGGAGATGGTAAGTGGATTCCCCGAGGAGAGAATTATAGTGCACGACACGATGGTTTTAGGGCGACCCGACGTTTCGAAGATGAGTGTGGAGATGGCGAAGAAGTTTAGGGCGGAGGTGGTGATAGTAACTAGCAATCCACAAGGTAGTAGAGACGTGGTTAATGCATGCAAGGCTCATGGAATTCCAGCTTTTGGTCCAATTTGGGACTCTTGAGTCTTGAACCCTTAATTTGCATAATTAAAATATCCCAATAAGAATTTAAATTCACAACTAGCTAGGTTCGTATAAATAGTTAGTTCTCAATTTGAAACTTTGATAATAATAATGTATGTCTGCCATCTTATATATATCATGTCTTGAATGATATTTCTTTTTGTCAAACTTTAATAATCATGTACAAGGAAAAAAAATATCACACTAAAATAAGTGAACTTTGACTTTTGAGCCCCATTTACATTATAATTATTTGAGAAAATCTTATTGTATATAGAGCTCGTTTGATTTACACTATAAGATGAGATTATCGAACCTTTGCGTAAATAATCGATAATTTTAAATAAATAATTTTGCGTTTAAACACAATTTTTTTTTTATAAATCCTTCTCTAGCGATTAAATTTATAGTCTCAATTTTTTATATTCATTTTTTCTCCTCTTTTCTAATTTATTATTCTTTTATATTTTTAAATAATTTTAATTAATTATCAAATAATTATAATATTCAGTAACTTAATTATTTATATAAAATTATTATAATAATAAAACAAATTTAAACATATATGTTTTAATATTTTTATATAATTTTATTTAATTGTCAAATAATTATATATATTTATTAAAAAAAATTATATAGAATAATTATAATAATAATTTAAACATATAACTTCTCCTTTACATGACCTGATAAATTTAAATCATCTGGTTTTGAAAAATAAAAGTTTTATTTATTTCAAAACTATTTTTTCAGTTATCTTATTTGAATATTAATTTAAAAAAAAAATAATGTTCTGAATATTATTTAATCTAGTTTGATATGATTTAAAAAATAAAAAATTATTTTTAAGTATATATAATATTAAAATATCTTTATTTTATTTAATAATAATAATAATATTTAAATAAAAGTAATTTAGTATTTAAACAGAAAGAGACATGATAGTTGAATTTTTTTAAAATTCCCAAATAATTAATGAAACAATCCCCAAGAATTACAAAGAGACAGGACAATGTGTTAGATGGGAAGGTAATTTATAATTCCTGTCTTGTTTTATTATGATTTATTTTATTATTATTTCTGTACCAATTCGATTTCTGAAAACTCCTGCAGAACAACTCTAGATATTCTCAAAATAATTTTCCACTATAAAAATAATAAGTGATTTCATAATGTGGATCAATAAAAAGTCTCCTCTCACCTTTTAAAATATGAAATGAAAAATAGAAATAGGAACATTATTTTAATGATTTGAAATACATAACATAACATAGATAAGAGCTAATTATAATGCCCATCAAATTGTGAAAAATAAAGGAATTAAGCTGATGAAATACACTTGGATTCAATGAGAGGAAAGGTGTATTCTTCCAATAAACCTTTTGAAATCCATTTATATCCAGCCTCAGTCATATGAATTCCATCCCAACTAATATATGTCGAAGGGTCCCCACAAATCTTCGACGAAGGTTCACCACATCTAACCGACGAGTTCGCATTATACGGTCCTCCGCCCCCACAACATGCTTCGAAAGGCCATTCATTAAAACCTGAAATACACCCAACAAATATTTTTTAACAACAACCCAAGTTGTCAAAGAAAAAACCAAACATTTTTACTAACCATATTTGCTAGGTGATTTGAAAAGGTCCATTGCAGCATTGTAATAATCAGCGTAGATAATAGTAACATTGGGATGCAATTTACGAATCTTGTTGATTTCCTCAAGCAACTTCTCATTGTGATATTGCGAGAAATCGTTTAGCCAATTGATACATCTTGTTTTGGGATCGTAATCAGATTGTTTGGCTAAGTCATTGAAGTGATTCAAATAGACGGGTAGACAACCAATTGGAAAGTTTCCAGGTACTACAAGAGTGACTGCTCCAATCTCAATCAATTCCTAGTTAATAAATTAAAAAGTGAAAAGATTACTTAAGCTTACAAAAACATACAATATCAACTAGCAATTCGAAATGCTTACTGTTATTGTAGATCCGATCACATCGATTACAGGATTAACAAGAGTTTTTACTTCTTCAAGGCTGCTATTACCATTTAGGAGTGGATTATTGTAGTCATTCCCTCCAATCTCTCCAACCAAAAACAAATAAGTCTTTAAGAATTCTTTGCAGCCTAAAGAAAGACATAGATTAATGAAGATTTTACACATTTAACATATATATAGCTAGCTAATAGTTAATTAGTTCTTCACTTACTCAAATTGGAATCACAAAAAGAGGGTAGGATTTGTTTGAACCATGACAGCTGATCAAGCAAAGATGAATTATTGACGGAAACTGGAATACCCATCTTCTTTAAGAAATCATTATCCAATGCTGTCGCACCGCCCACCGCAAAATTCATTCCAAGCTTAAGATCATGATCGATTTCGGCATTATGTTCACCGAAATATGGTGGAATCAAATCAAGCCCTAGGTGTTGAGCTGCATCAAAATACTTGACACTATTAGCTAGCATATTAGTTAGTCCTTAAAAAGCTAACCTGCATGAAGGAACTAAGCACATATATTCAATTCAAATCAAACAAAGGTTTGTAAAATTGTTACATCTTTGGCTCATGCACCCAACTTTTAAAAATCAAATTAGTGTGGTTTCTTATACACAATTTTTATCATTTGAGTTATTTTAGACACAATTTTTGTAATTTGAGTTATTTAAGTTACTCTAATGGCCAGGTTATTTGATTAATTATTTTATTATATGTATATAAGAGTAGATATAAGGATATGAATGACAATAAATTCTCGTATACCCTGGATATCTAATGATCGGGTCGAGTATTTTAAATCGAAGTCGAGAATGTTATAAAAAAGTTTTTATCAAATCGACCAAATGATACATTTAATCCAACTAATTCAGGGTAAGTAAAATGACTAAATTTTATTATTAAAACCAACTCAATCCGGGTTTAGATCTAGATATTTGACCAAGTATTCAATTATTTTAAATATAAATGCATTTTTATTTGTTATAGATATGGTTGTGTTTTTTTTTATAAAGAATTCATTAATGCAAGTTTGTGTTATTAGGAGAAAGTAAAATTTTGGTTTTTGTGAAAAAAAAAAAGAAAAAAATTAAAACCAATCTTGGTAGGTATAAAAAGTTGATTAAACTTTTTTTTAATCATTTGATTTAAAAATTTATCAAAAAAATCACTTTTTATTAAAAAAATATTAATTAATTCAATCATATCTTTTATCAAATTAAAAAAAAAAAAATCAATATCACTTTATATTTTGACAATTTAAAAGGTAAATTATAATTATTATAAAATAAAATACATATGCATCATCAAAGCTAAATATGATATTACAACTTGATCTCACCAACTACTCAAGTAAAAAAAATAAAATATATAGAATAAAATAATGTTATCGGCCCAATGTAAAATATTTTATTTAAAAAAATGTTGAACATCTGTTTCCGTCCTTATTCGATATTTACTCAAATCAGGTCTCAAATAATATTAAACTATTTTTATTTTATTTTAATAAATCTACAATAAGATTCTTTGGTATCAAACATGGCCTAAACATAGCACACGATTATCCACTACTTCATTTTCAATTTCAAATACCATTTTTTTTATGGCCTTTTTTTTTTTTTTTTTTTTTTTTTTTTTTTTTTTTTTTTTTTTTTTTTTTTTTTTTTTTTTTGAATAAAACCCATTTTTTATCCCAAAACCCAAACATCTTATTAAACATCAAATCAAATAATTTTATCATTTAAATATCAAAACTACCTTCTAATTTTATTTTCTCTCTCTAAACCCATCATTCTTTCACCTACACCATATTTTCCAAAGTCAAAAGACAAATTAGTCTTTAAATTTTAAAAATTAATTTTTTCCTACTTTTTATCAAACAAGAGTTTTTTTTTTTTTTTTTTTTTGGATAAAACCACAAAATTCAAAAAACCACTTCCTCAAACAAGGCTTAGAAGTGGTCTTGGTTATTTTGGATTTTTTTTTTATATATTTCATCTCATCTTTTACCAATTTTATATTTATAGCATAAATATGAAATTATTAATTTCATCAATTAAAATATTAAAATACCTTTATTTTATCTTTAAAAAAACTATTTTAAATAAAAAAGAAGTTATAATAATTTAACAAATAAAAAAACCCA
Source organism: Impatiens glandulifera (assembly GCF_907164915.1). Lineage (NCBI taxonomy): Eukaryota > Viridiplantae > Streptophyta > Magnoliopsida > Ericales > Balsaminaceae > Impatiens > Impatiens glandulifera. The sequence continues at coordinate 9,208,573 of NC_061869.1, read as the reverse complement.
AATAACTTACTTTTACATCAAATAAGATCTTTTGAATAAAATCTAAAAAAAAATCCTTAAATAACCTAATTGTTACAAGTTTTTAGTATTTTTTTTATCCTAAAATTCAAACATCATTTCATCTAATCTTTCAACCATCTAATCTCTCTTTTATCTATTTAAATATCAATTTTATTAAAAATATTTAATACATATTTTTTTTAGAAAAGAAACCAATAAAAGCCCAAATAATTAAAGATCAAACTAGCCTTAGGGAAAGGTTCAATGTCACATCTATCAAGTAAGTTTGATTAGCTTATACTAATTCACATTATTCTTAGTTAAGTTCGATATAATTAAGTTTTATGAAACGCAAAATATGTATAATTATAACTATATTATATTCGGAAAAATAAATATAAATAGATGAAATCGTACCGATGAAATCGATGATGATGCGGCCATCGGAGAAACGGCCAGTAGGGCGGTGAAAATAGGTTTCGCCGTAGGGTGGGAAGGCGACATTAGTAGGTTTTCCGCCGGAGCTCCGGGAGATATAAAGAAAATTGCCGGTGTCGGCTAACGAATCGCCGAAGCTGAAGATAGATGTGTAACATCCGATTGTAGATCTGTATGCCGTTGAGGAAAGTAGAAATATGACGAATAAAGATTTCTCCAAAGAAGGAATCATTATAATTGTGTTAGTGCGCCAGTGTGTGTGAACGAGAGAGAAAATAGATAGAAATATATAAATTTTTATAATTTTTTTTATTTATAAAAGAAAATTGATTGCATTAAAGAAAAAAAGAAAAAGTGAATGAAAAAAAGTGATGTAATTTACTTATTAGACTTGGATTATCTCAAGTCTCAACTCAACTCCTTTATATCTTTTAACCTTAAACCCACTTTAAACTCAATTATATCTTTTAGTTTTTCTGTAAAATCTCTCATTCAAACCCAAATATGTGGGAACAGGTTTATATACTCAAAAAGTTTTTAAAATTTTCATTTTCAGTCCTTTTAATTTGTTTTTAATTAATTTATATAATTAATTTATATTTTAATTTGTTTACCTATTTTATTTATTTATATAAATTATTTATATATTTAATTCATGATAATTTTAATTTGTTCCTAGGAGATGCTTGCTCGACGTTTCAGAAGTTGGATAGTCAGACTCGGAAGAGGGATAGCAAGATTGATTTCTTCTGCTCCTTGCTGAACAATCTTTAAATTTTTCGAAATTTTTAACGATGTCCCACACGTAATCGAACTTCAAATCTGCTTTGAACTTTGAATCTTTTATGAACAACATTTTAGCTTTGAATATATGTCGAGTTCAAATAATTAATTACAACTTGTTAGAATAATACTATTGAAAATTAAATCAAATAATGCCTTAATATTCACAACATCTTCATTTGAAGCACCGCTTTGACGCATATTTTCAACTGCTTTTATACATACATGACGTCTTCTTATTGCTTTTTGGATAGTTTCAAATCGGAACTGCGTAGATCTCTTAGTACGAATCTCCCAATGCTCTAATTAATTTTATTAAAATTTTCTGTAATTGAATAAGAAATTAAAAGTAATTAATAAGTTGTTATGGATTCAATTTATAATTTTAGATAAATATATAGATAATATTGAAAAAATTAAAAATTATTATAAAAAAGAATATTCTGAAAATATTCTTTTGAGTTTGAGTTTTTCTTTTTATTTTTTATTTTTTTGTTGGAAATAAATTACTGAACAATGGAATGTTTATTATATTTTGGGTTTGAGAATAGATATTTAGGTTGGAGATGAACTTATTATTTAAGATATAAAATTTGTTGGTTGGGCAAGACAATGATTCAGAATTAATATTTTTAATAAATGTTTCCCAATTTTTTTTTAATAAATTTATGAGAAATTAATTAATTAACTTTTATATTAAATATTATTTTATATAAATCAATATTTAAATTAGTTGTTTTAATATATATATATATATTAATATTTTATAACAAAATTATGTCGATTATATGAAATTGTAAGCACTAAAAATTTAGTAATTTATAAAATTAAAATCATTATTTTAATTTATTTTTGAATAAATAAAATTAAAATAATTATCCTGTCAAAACCTAATTAAAACAATTAATTAGATTAATTATTGTAATAATTAAAACCTAATTAATTAAGAAAATGGTAAAAAAAAAATTATTTATTTGAGATAAACATTGTACTCATTTATCTTAAGATAATTTTAGAAAAAATCAATGAATTAAAATAAATAATTTAGAATAAAATGAGTTACTCATTTCATCCCTCAAAATTATTTATTTAGTCTTAATATATATATATATATATATATATATATATATATATATATATATATATATATATATATGGTAAAATATTTGTCATATTTATTTTAATACTTTGTATATTTAAAAATATCAAAATTAAAGTCAAAAGGGTAAAAGAAAACCAATTTCAAACAATCCCTTAAGGTTTTAAATAAAAAAATAAAATAAAATTCGTATTCAGGTGTAGCCGAAAATCTATAGAATAGCTATAGCCGAAACTAGAGTCATCGGATGAGCGATGTATTGTCATCCAACGCTCCCAGGCGGACCACATAGCCCGCTGCAACATAGGGAACGCGCGCCCACATCGCACCTGATCCACTAACGCGAACATTTGCACCGTCCATAAAAACACGGAATGCCCGTATTTTAACGGATCACTGACAGAATGCCCTGAACGCCAAAATACGCCTGAAACGGCGTCGTTTTGATCACCACCATCTTCTTCGTCGCGATCACTAGAGGGATAATGATGCAGTCCCATCTTTGATTTCTCAAAGATTGAATATAACCTACAGTCAACCCTGTCACGGTGATCATTTCTCCTACATCAATAGTGATTCATCCCTATTTCAGCAAGTGGCCCGAAGAACAGCCAAAACGCCATTAATGACTTTTGGCTGATTCGATCCACTTGAAGCTTCCACTGACTCATGGGTGTTATAAATAGCCCCTGAATCATTCTGAAGCCAATATTGGATAACATCTCAAGCTCTAAATCAAAGAAAAACAGAAATCCGCCATTAAAGCTTCAAGCTTTTGGATTTTTCGAATTTTCTATTTAAGACTTTAAAACTTGGATCTTAGCATCTCAAAAGCTTCCCTAAGGATCTAGGAGTATTCTCCAATTCTTGGTAAAGTTCAATCACCCTCTAATTCATATTTACAGTTTGAATTTGAAATTTTTATATTTCAAATTGCATAAGCTTGTATGCTTGTTATTTATTGTGTTTTATAGTTGGAAATCAATCTTGGGATCATTTATAAACTTTCTGTATATGTTAAAAATAATCAATCAACCTTAAACATAAAAACCCAAATTTGTATTTTTAAAATAAAATAAAAATAGATTTATTGTTCTTGGCTAATTCATTTGAATCACAACCCATAAAACTTCCCAATATGATTGTAATCATGTTGGAAAACTGTTTGGATCATGTTAGATTCATCACGGTCATGTTTGATCAAAATCAAAATTTTCAAAATAATTGAAAATTTTGAGTTATTTATTTGGTCAAAACGAACAACCAATGTTCTTGTTTTAGTACCAATCAAGTATATGAAATATAAGGAAGATAACTGATAACTCATTTCTCCTCAAAATAGTTTTAAAACCAAAAATCTATTTTTTTTTTTCACAAACTGTTTTGAGTGATTTGATCATCATCTAGGTTGATTGATACCTTGTGATAATAATCAACATATTTTTAGGAGCTTTGTGAAGCTACCCATGCTTTGGATCAAAGAATTCAAGCTTAAAACAAAAATTACAAAACCTGCACTTTGGTGTTCTTGAGGACTGACAGGTCCGACCGACAACCATCGGTCCGGACCTAGGACCGAGAAATTCGATAGGACCGACAAGTCCGATCGATATTCTTGAACAAGAATCGAAATGTCTGACCGAGAATTTTTATATCTAAGACCGAGAGGTCTAACCTAGGACTGACAGGTCCAAACTTAGAACCGGATAATCTTTACCTTGACCGAGAATTTCTAACATGCAAAGCGAGGTTAAAATTCTCAAACCTCGAGTTTTTCTGCAAAACTAAAATAAAGGATTTTGCCGGAGATTACAGAACTAAAATATTAAATATTAATTTTTGTAAGAGGAATTAATTCTCAATAAATTCAAATAGAAGTTATATATATATAAATTAATTAGAAAATAATATAAGATAATATTTTAAAAAAATCAACATAAATAATTAATTATCTAAATATCAAATTGTAAAAATAGTTTATAAAAATAATACTCCCAATAGAAAAAATCTAACGAATATGTAATTTGTGGAGAATTTCTTCAAAGACGAATTCATTTAATTTCTCGAACCATGAGTGTTGAAGTAAAAAAAGTCGAACGAACCAATAAAACGGTGATGAAAAAATCACTACTAAATGTTATAAGTGACAATTAAAATTATCCTTAAACGTTGATCGATAAACACGCAGGAAAATGTTATGTCAAGTGAAAATAAGCCATCTATATATATGACACTAATGAAAAATTCATATAAATCATGGAAAGATATATGTAAGAGTTGCTTTTTATGATTGCGGAGGCATGTTAACATCTTACCTTAAAAAATAAACTAATAGAAAAGATATGAGTATTTTTTATTAAAAAAAAATAATAAATAACTTTAGATCCGATTATTTCATCTCTTTGGTTGTTGTTAAAAAGGGGACATACAAACTCTAAAAATGATTACTAACACAATCGAAGAATATGAGTAACAAATGACTTACCAACGAGAGAGAATTATTTCAACAAAACAAAATGTCAACCAACCAAACTCAACCTCAATTCAAATCTCATTGATATAAAAAAGGGAAAAAAAACCTCATCTGCTCAAATAGCCATCAAATGAGAAATGTCAAGAAATATATTGATTGTTTAAACTTTTTTTAGAGTTTATTTTTAAGATAGAGAATCTAAAGTAACTAACAAGGCTTTAAGCCAAATATTATTTATATATATATATATATATATATATATATATATATAATTTTAGAAAAAGATTACTGGAATAAAATGATCAAAATATTTTTAAAAATGATTTAATAATTAATTAAAAAAATTTATTTAGAAATGATTATAAATAATTCCTCAACAAAAATATATATAAATAATTCACATCAAATCATCTACATCTAATAAATTTTGGATTGAATATAAATAAAATAATATATATATAATTATTTTTGGAATTTAACTTATATCTGAGTTATAATATAAAAATAATAATAAATTTATAATTTTTATATTTAAATAAATTAGGTTTAAAATTTTATTTATATTCTGATTAAATGCTTAACAAATTAAAACACTTACAATAAAACCAATTTATACATTTTCTAATATACAATCTTACAAACAAAAACAAACCAAATAAAAAAAAACATCATAGTCAATATTAAAATTACTAATTATAAAACAAGTTAAGAGCTAATTATAATAGACATAAAATTGTAAAATAAAAATTAAGATGATGAAATACATTTGGATTCAATGAGAGGAAAGGTGTATTCTTCTAATAAACCTTTGGAAATCCATTTATTTGCAGCCTCAGTCATATGTATTCCATCCCAATTAATATATGTAGAAGGGTCGGCACAAATCTTCGACGAAGGATCACCACAATTAACCAACGAGTTCACATTATACGGTCCTTCGCCCCCACAACATGCTTCCAATGGCCAATCTTTTAAACCTGAAATGCACCCAAAATAAAACTTAACAACAACCCAACAAGTTGTCAAAGAAAAAAAACCATTTTATTAACCGTATTTGCTAGGTGATTTGAAAAGCGCCATTGCAGCATTGTAATAATCAGCATAGATAATAGTAACATGGGGATGAAATTCGCGAATCTTGTTGATTTCCTCAAGCAACTTCTCATTGTGGTATTGCGAGAACTCGTTTAGCCAATTGATGCATCCTGTTTTGGGATCGTAATCAGATTGTTTGGCTAAGTCCTTGAAGTGATTCAAATAGACGGGTACACACCCAATTGGTAAGTTTCCAGGTACTACAAGTGTGACTGCACCAATCTCAATCAATTCCTAATTAATAAATTAAAAGAGAAAATATTACTTAAAAGATAAGTTAAACTTACAAAAACAAAACAATATAAACTAGCCATTCAAAATGCTTACTGTTATTGTAGATCCGATCACATTGATTACAGGATTAACTATAGTTTTTACTTCTTCAAGGGTGATATTACCAATTAGGAGTGGATTATTGTAATCATTCCCTCCAATCTCTCCAACCAAAAACAAACAAGTCTTTAAGAATTCTTTGCAACCTAAAGAAAGACATAGATTAATGAAGATTATGCACATTTAACATATATAGCTAGTTAATAGTTAATTAGTTCTTCACTTACTTAAATTTGAGTCACAAAAAGAGGGTAGTATTTGTTTGAACCATGACAGCTGATCAAGCAAAGATGAATTATTGAAGGGAACTGGAATACCCATTTTCTCAAAGAAATCATTTTCCAATGCTGTCGCACCGCCAACCGCAAAATTCATTCCTTGCTTAAAATCGTGATAGATTTCGGCATTATGTTCACCGAAATATGGTGGGATCAAATCAAGCCCTAGGTGTTGAGCTGCATCAAAATACTTGACACTATTAGCTAGACTAAACTAACCTACATGATGGACTAAGCACATATATTGAGATATTCAATTAAGATCTAACAAAATTCACCAAGGCTTGTAAAATTGTTACATTCAACTTTAGTCGCAAAAGGAATTTTTTTAGTTCTCACAATAAATTGAAATTATGGTTTCTCGATAAGCATTCAAACGGATCAAAATAGTTAAACTTACCAAATTTTAAACCAAAAAATCATTAAATGTTGATAAAATAAAATTGATATATATATATATATATATATTAAAACATATTTATTAAAATTATATTACAATTTTTTTTCATTGTTAAATAAAAATTTGTTATTATTTCGGTGTTACCAAGAAATAGTCATTTTTAGTTGGTATAGATGTGTGGTTATTTTATTTTTAAATAATCCTTCTAAGGCAAGTTTGTATTAGGTTAATAAAATATACAAACTAAATACTTATGATCCAACAAGATCTCACCTAACCACTAAAGTAAAGAGAAATATTTAATACAACTATAATTTGACGATTTCACATTTAAATGTTTTTAAAAGAAAAATATATAACATATTAAACAAATGTTAATGTCAATGTGCCTAATGTAAAATTTTATTTTAAAAATGACATAAAAAGGTTAAGCATCTCGTTTTATTCAATTTATTAACTAGGAACATTCAAATAATATTAAAATATTAAACTATCTTTAGTTTATTTAAGTAGATCTAAAATATTAAATAATAAAAATATTTTAAAATATTTTACCAAGATAGTCAAATCAAACAAGGCCTACATAGCAGCATACCATGAGTCAAAACTAAAAAAAAGCCTTGATAAACATTTTAAGGCTTGTTCTTTTGGTTTTTTAAAAAAACTTAATAAAAATTAATTTTTTAACCAATCACTTTCTAACCATTAAATTACTCATTTTATTAATTAAAATATTAAAATACTTTTTATTTTAAATTTTTATTTTTATTTTATTTATATATATCAATAACTTTAAGTCATTTTATTAAAAATATTATCACTTCCTTAAAATCATCACCAATCATTATTTATTTTTTTATTTAAACTTTTTAAAAAATTCTAATCCAAACAAAGTCTTATTGAGTGAAATTATTAACTATTTAATATTATAAATTTTAATAAATTTTAAATCAATCATTTTATTATTCTAAATTCTATTTTTTTTTTTAAATTTTATTTTTAATTTATTATTTATAAACAATATATTTTATTATTACAATACATTATGTATTTATGTTGAAACATTTTTTTATGATTATTTTTTAATGCATTTTTGAAATAGGGTTCAACTCTCTCTATATATATATGGTTAGGATTGAAAGATCGTACCGATGAAGTCGATGATGATGCGGCCATCGGAGAAACGGCCGGTAGGGCGGTGGAAATAGGTTTCGCCGTACGGTGGGAAGCCGATTTGAGTAGTTATTCCGCCGGAGCTCCGGGAGATACTAAGCAAATTGCCGGTGTCAGCTAACGAATCGCCGAAGCTGAAGATTGATGTGTAACATCCGATTGTAGATCTGTAAGCCGTTGAGAAAAGTAGAAATATGACGAATAAAGATTTCTCCAAAGAAGGAATCATCATAGATGTCAGTGCGCGTGTGTGTGAGAGAGATGAGAGAAAAGAAATGGAATATAATAGTGTGTTGTGTTTTTGTATAATGGGATGGATGAGTGGAGCTTGTTGAAGATTTTTCTGGAAGGGAGATAGATAGTGACCATTTGTAAACTTATCTTTAAGAATTTTTGAATTAGAGATAAACGAATGTTAATCGTTTTTTTCGAAAATTCACACTCGAATAAATTTTTTGATTTCAAACGAAATGGTAGAATATAATTAATAAAATAATAAAATAGATAGAACCAGGACGGATCCAGAATTTCGAACGGGAATAGGCTTGAAACAAATTTAGGTGGGCTTAAAATAATAACGAAATTTTTAAAAAAAGTAAGTATATAAAAGTAAAGTTACCATTTTTTTTAATAATTAGATAAAAATAATAATAAATTATATTAATTTTTTTTAAAAATTAAGGGTGATGTCATATTTCTACCGTAAAAAAAAACAATTTTTTTTTCTTGGGGTAGGCTTGAGCCCACCCGAGCCCTACATAGATTCGTCCCTGGATAGAACCCAATAATTTAGTCTTCACATATCTTCTGTATCTATTCAATCCTCCTAACAAACTTAGATATAATATCATTTACCAAAAAATGTTTTTTTGAAAGAAAACTCTAAATACTTATCACTTCACCCGGTCCAATTTAGGGAAGAAGACAATTTTTTCGATTCTGCTCATACAATGACACGTATACACAAAAGTAAAACATTACACTTTTATTTTATTTTTATTTTTTTCACTTTATACATGTGGGTTGTCATCGGCATTACTTGTATGGGTAACATCCAAAATTAATCGAAGGAAAGGTATGCAAAATTTACATAGGTGATAGGTCCATATTTATGGGCCCAAAATGTTAATATATATTTAATTAATAAATATATATTTTGAATTAGTTAGTATTCATAGGCCCAAAATTGACACAAAATTTTTATATGAATTGGCCTCATATTCTTAGGGTTGGTCACTCATGACTATGATTGCACTAAGATACAAAAATATTATTTAAAATAATATAATGGATTCCTAATATAATTATACCTAAATTTTGTTGTAAAAATAAATAATATGTATTATATTTTTGTTTTAAAAACTTAATTATATAAGAGAATTGTTTTATATTTTTAAATTAAGCCTTTCATATCAACTCAAATACAACAAACTGAATTATGGTTAATTTATTTTTTGTCAAACACGATTTTGGACTTGTTATAATGGATCCAATTTGAAAATAATTTCCGAGTCCAGTTGATAAATTATAGATAAATTTTTAAAAAATAATATTTTCAAGCATAATTAAATTAAATATAAAAGTAATAAGTTTATTAAAATAAATTATTGAAACTTAGATATAACATAAATTCAGATGCAAAATTTGTTTATAAATGCCTAAATGGACCAATATATTGCTTCCATTCCAATTTCCAACGGTAAGTTATTCAAATCAGACCAAAATAAGTGGGCTGAACTGTGAGCTATTGAACTATATGTAAATAAATTAGAGTGATTAACTGAAAATATTAATATTATTTGGAAAAAAATAAATATAAAAAAATTTATATATATAAAGGGACCATAGCAATTTAATATTTATTTCCAATTAAATATATATATAAGTTTGATAACAATAACTACATCGGAACATTTTTTAACAGACTTTTTTAACTAATTAAATTAAAATATTTTGTTAATTTAAATACAAAATTATTATATACTAGTGTATGTTTAAATATAAAATAAAAAATAAGAATATTTTATTTTTAGTTTAGGGCATCCCAAACTTAGAAGCCACTGTTCGTGTTAAACTAAATTAGGATTATCCAAACAAAATTATATTTTTCATTATTTTTAATATTATAGCTAACTAAAATATATATCAACACAAGCAGTTTTTCTTTGGTATAACCATCCATTTTTTTGTTTAATGAATTAAAGAATTTAAATTAAAAATATTTCATTAATTGTATTACTTTAGTAAAAAATGAATTTATAATTATTATTGAAAAAAATAGATTGATTCCATACTCATCTTATAATTATTATTAAAAATAAATAAAAATTAATTATAACAAAAGGTATTATTAAAAAAATTAATTTAATAATATTTTTTTTGGGTTGAAAAGTGGTTTATAAAAATAAAAATAAACATATTAAACATTAGCTAGCAAAATAAAATAAAATAAACATATTAAGCAATGAGATAAAAAAAAATTATTTTGGATAATCAATATAATTGTTTAGATTACGAATTTGATAAATATTTGGATTTAATATGAATGGATAAAATGAATTGATTTTTTCTCACCTATAACTAGGGACGGATCTAGAAATTTGAGTTGGGTGTGTTAGAATTTGTAGGGTCACTTGTATAATAAATAATTGTGCATATGTCATATTTAATATAAGCCAAAATAACGTGATCTAATGTGAAATTAAGTTTATGGCTTATGAGTGTATTTATCATGAATATAAAGTGAGGATACCTAAGTGACATTTCTAATTTAATGAAGGGGCTAAATTAGAAATTGTCAAACCATAATAACTAACTTATTGTTGGTTATATGTAATGGTAATGGTTCCCATTTAAAGAAACGTCAATTCTTCTTCGCGTCCCCATCAACAGAGTGAGAAACCTATTGACTTACTTATCAAATGGAAGAACCATTCCACATAAAAAAGTCTAAAGAAAGAGAGATTAATGACTTTTTCTATTACAAAGAAAGAAAAGATTCATGCAATTAATTAAGGTACGCTTCCGCCGCATTCAGATTTTAATTTCTCATACATTAAATTAGGATTTAATTAGGATAATTCTAACAGGGTGGACTTGAAAAATATTTGAGGTGAGTTTAAGAATCTAACGAAAAATTTATGAATAAAACAAGTGAATAAACGTAGGTTTTACCCAATTTTTAATAACTAGATAAATAAATAGGTTGAAAAAATAATAAAAATGTTAGATGTCATACCGTTAATTTATATATATATATATATATATATACCTTTGAGAATATTAACATCTTTTTGTCACTGCGATATTTATAGGATAAATGAACACAGTAAAAAATAAGTCACTATTAAGTATTTAAATGCTATGAGTTAAAAAAAAAAATTGGATTAAATTTTGAAAATTATAAGTTGTTTAAAAATAATCTCATATAATTCACATCAATTAAGATTTAACTCAAAAAAAAAACACTTCACACGTTGGTTTTAACTTGGAAGTGAAGATAGATGTAATCCAATTGGAAGGCGTTTACGACAAAAAAAAATTAGGGTAAACAAATAAAATTACAACTGCCCTGTCTTGTATACGTCCATTAACGATAACAACTGGCTCAAAAACCGATAAACCAGAAGAGTTGACATTGTGTACAATATCACATACTCAACATTTAATTTTGCTTAGCATAATTCATTTAACTGTCTATCCTCTCAAACTTAGAATAGGATAATGTTAGATAAAATTAGACCGGTTCACAGAACTTAACTTAAATAAACCTTTCATGCAGGAACAAGGAACCGGATCGGTCAAACAAATAAACCGGCTAAGAAGACTAGCCGGTCAAACTACTAAACCGACCAGGAACATTCGGAACATGACCGCACAAAGAAAGGATCGGTCAAAGCTAAAAACCGGAAACATCAGACAGCCGATCAACCACAAAGCAAAGGAATAACCGGAAGCTGTCCGGTTAAACCACTTACACCGGAAGCCATCCGGTTAAGTCGAATGACCGACCAGTACAAGAAGACAATTCGGGTATCTGTTGAGAATGATACCAAAGGAACAGACTGAACACTTCCATATCCATACAAGTTTGAGGAAAGTCTGCAGGCTGCAGAAGACAGTCCTACAGGATCTTTCCACTTCAGGATAAGTCAGAAAGGAGATCTTCCAAGTACAGACAACTATTTAACAGACAGTGTCCACATTGAGTAAAAGACAAACCTAGTAGGTTTGTCTTACATACCGGAAGAACAGACTGCCAAGTCTGTGAGATTGACCGCCAGGTCTGAGATTGATCGTCAGGTCTGAAAAGATGACCGCAGGGTCTGAATCACTGAACCACTGAACCTCTGAACCTCTGCTCAGCCAATCAGATTCAAGGAAGTGAAATATGACCGTTGGCATATTTCACCTATAAAAGGAGCAGTTGAAGAAGAGTAAATGTGACATAAGTGGCACAACAAGAGATTCTAAGAGGGATATACAGTAAGACATAAGTGATATAGCGAGCATTTAATTCACAAGTGATAAGGTTGTGTTCTATCTCTAGAGAAAGCCTAAGTGCTAAAGTTGAAGTGTGTGTTTTACAATTTTGGTGTAAATTGTAAGAGTGTTATCGAGCAGAAAATAAGTCTCGATCGGATTGTACTTGTATTCCTTAGTGAATATCCTTCTCGCGGTTTCGAGAGGAAGGGGTGACGTAGGAGCTTTATCTCCGAACATCCATAAAATCTGTCTTGTTACTTACTTTCTGTCGGTTCCATTTTCTAACCGATTGACACCGCTCTAACCTATTTAACTCTATTCAAACCGGACCGCCAGGTTACAAAAACCGACTCATCAATTTTTCAAACCTTCATCATCCGAAACCGATTCTGCCTATCATACAAGTGTGCTACTTCAACCTGAAACAAACCTCTCCCGCGCTTGAACCTAGTTCAAAGGTTTGTGACAGTTTGTGTAGTATTGAAACCTCGGTGTTAATCTCTAACCGGATTAACCCCGGTCCTCCAGCCGCGACCTAGATCCTAACAGATAATTTTTGTTCATTATGCAAAAGAAGATTAATTAGGATAAGAAAAAGAGAAAACATGATGTTTATCCAAGTTAGTCAATATATAAAGGCAAATGAATGATGAGCCAAAAAAGAAGCAAGATTTAATATTTTAATTAACCATTGTCGCTAAGGTGTTAGAAATTGTTAAAATAAAGATTAATGTCAAACATTCTATCATGGCTAAGGTGGCGCGCTACATTAAAAAAAACAATTCCAACATGGTTGGTTGTCAAATATTGTCATTGTCTCTAAAATCAATTTGCTTTTTAATACCTTAAAATAAAAATAAAACATACAAACAGACAACCCTTCGTTCCTAATTTTTTAACTTATGGGTGCTTGCCAATTTTTATTTTTATTTTTATTTTGAAAAGGTGTGACTTTTCATTAGCAATATTGATTTTATAATTAATCTTTGTTATATAATCTTAACCCTTATTTTAAATTAGTCTCCACTTTAGGACATATATGGGGGCAAAATTAATGTGACCACCATTGTCGTGGCCCTGGTCGTCAGCCTCTATATATATATATATAGCCACGGTCTTGTCTTTTAGTTATAATTAATGACATTGATTAATTACTTTTCCTTTTCTTTTCTCTTTTGGTTTAAAAGAATGACTCATTTCAAATACTTTAGAGTTGGATATGAGTGTATGAACGTAAAACTAAACACACAGATGTATAAATATTTTTAAAATGTAAAACAATTTTATTAATCTTTTTTCCTTGTTGCAAAAGTTGCAGAAAAAAGGATTAAAACTCATCCATAACATAAAATTTTGCCGACCCTGCTTTTAGGATACGTAATTTTGCCCTTTTTCTTTTTTAATCCGTTTTATAAATTATATGTCTAACTAAATTATATTTCAAATATTATTTCATTTAAACTTATATAATTATATTTCAAACTATTTTAAATCATGCATAAGATAAAATTTACAAACATAGGTTATTAAGTTGAGTATTTTGTTAGATTTATTGGACTAATATATATAAATGTGTTTGAGCAATTGTTTATTAAAGTATTTTAGTTATTGGGTTAAAGTCACGTTTGATTATTGGTATTATACAGGTTGTTATGTATAGAAATCGGTTATTTATTTATTATTTATGATGGATTAAATAATAAATAAATGGGAATTATAAATAAGTTGTGGTCATCGATTCATAGGCGTAAGTTTAATATTCTCGTAACTTCCATCGTTAGAGAGAACTTCCATCGTTAGAGAGAAGCAAGATAGAATCTCAACTTATGAATTTAAAGATCGAGTTATGATTTTGTTTATGATTCATGACAAGATAGAATCTCAACTTATGAACCTAAAGATCGAGTTATGATTTTATTTATGACTCATGATGCAGGTTAGATATTGGAAAAGGAAATTCTAACAAGTTGTAATGATTCTGAACTAAGAAAATAACTAACATATTTTACATTGGGTGTCAAGAAGTGGAGATGGATCGAAATCTCTGATTCCAAATAAGTTGACTTTTTTTTAGGTTGGGAATGTGGTGAATTGATATGCCCTAGATAATTAATCTTATCATTCTGACTTTGACCATTATCTTGGGAGGAACCTTTCCATTCCATGATCATGATCATGATTCATGATCAACCCTTTTGTTTTTTTTAATTAAAAATCAGAATCTTGGATTAGTACTGTATTAGTCCAAGTGGGCCTAGTTTGGTTTACTAACAAACGAATATAGTGGATCAAGGTCTAGTTTAAGATAAAGTAGATATGGTGAGATCGAAAATGAAAATATGTTTTAGATTAAATACTCTTATATGACTTGCCTTTTATATATTATGTAATGAGTCAACAATAATCTATCATCTAATTAATATATTTTATTTTAAATGGAATCTCACACTCGTAATCATGACTAGATAGGGAATTTGCAGCCCATTAAAAAAAAATATCTTAAATTCTAAACCCTAAATCTTAAATAAATTCTTTTTGATTTATGTACGTGTGATGAGCTACAACATGATTAGGTAGTAGGTAACCTTTGAACACAAAGAAGTTGGGTATGTCTTAGGATTTAGATAATGCATATATTAAAGATAGCATATCACTTCTTTTTTTAATTAAAGCGGAAGGGAAGAAAAAATAAAGACAATAATATTGAAATTCAAGTTGAGAAAAACAAGGTGAAGAGCCCAAAAATCCTAAAGAATAATTATTAGTATCAAATTAGAACGGGTTAATATAAAGAAAAAAATTAAAATGAGAATATACAGTATTCATCAATCTCTTCAGTTCATCCCCCTTTCATTGGAAGAGGAAGGAGAATGGAAAGAGGAAGACAACTTATTTAAACATCATGTTAGTATGGAAATAAAAATCCTGATTAGGATAATTATGATTTGATAAAGTTTGTAATATTTGTTTGTAATCTCTATTTCTCGTATGTTTGATTGTTACTAATCAGATTTTTTAGAGTCGTTTGATTGTCATCTTTTAATCATAGCTAGAGTTTGTCTAGCTTTGATTCTTAACACTCTCACTTTTGAGATTTTATTGAAATAATTTTAATCATTTCCTAAAAAAAATCTCATCAGTTTTGTACAAGACTAAGCATTGATCCGAGTTCTTAAAAAAATTGTTTACTCACATAATAATTTGGTCATTACAAATAGTTAAAATTGAGATCCATACTTTTTTAAAAGATTAAAACTCATAAAATCGATAATTTATTGTATATTATTAGAGTTAATTTATTTTTTAATAAACAAATAACAAAATGATTATGGTTGAAGTAAGGTTTACATATATATATATAATGTGTTGCATTGTGATGTTGTAGGTTATGGGGATTGGGGAGGATATTATTGATTAGAGTGTCTGGTTGTATTTTGGGGCAGCAGACACGGAACGAAATGGTGTCGATACCAGGTCTTTGAATAGAATCTCGGTTTGGCGACGTTTAGGGGACTGTATCAGTGGTTTGGAGATTCTAAACAAGTTTTAACCATGAAATGTTTGATCATTATTTTATTTTTTGAATTAAAGAATAACTTGCATGACATCTTAAACTCAAAGTGTTTTAGATGAAAACGAACCCGTGATCTTTTAGTTTCTTAACATAACTTTGATCACTGAACTACATTGGTAGGTGATCAGTATATTATATTTGAAACGTAATAAATAACTTCATACATCAAAATAATATAAAAGATTGTACACTTCATACCAATGTAAACTATACTCTCGGAAAAAGGTTACACATATATGTACAGTGCAATAGGAAAGTCAACATTGACTCCTCTACGTGACGAGTGATAATTATTTTGTTGTTTTGAAATTTTTTATCGATAATTTTTATAATTTATGACAAATTATGTCAGGTGTAATTTTAATTGTTTTGACTATAGGATTCACCATATTTGTAGGATTTTATGAAATTATGAAAATTGTTTGCTTTTTTAAAAGGAAAATGAGTGACAATACAAAAATAAATTATAATTACATTAGTTTATTTACTCTCACATATATCCAAATTAATTATTGTTCTTGACCCGATAATTCAGACACTTTAAAAATTAAGCATCATTATATATAGAGAAATTAGTTAGTTAAAAAGTTTAACTTATATTGTTAAAATGTCCCGCGTTCATCAAATTTGGTGTTGAATTTAAAATATAAAATGTTATTAGCCTATTTGGTTAAAGGGTTATACTTGTTTTGTTAGGTTGCAATTCGAACCATACCTGTAATATTTTTTTTATTTTTAACCGTTTTAAGTTTATGGGTGGGTCAACCCACAATCCGACCCAAGTATCTATTTACTCTCACATATATATCCAAATTAATTATAGCTCTCGACCCGGCAATCCGGACACTTTAAAAATTAAGCATCATTATATATATATATATATATATTATATATATATATATATATATATTAGTTAAAAAGTTGAACTTATATTGTTAAAATGTCTCGCGTTAATAAAATTTGGTGTTTAATATAAAATATAAAGTGTTATTAGCTTAATTGGTTAAAGGGTTATACTTGTTTTATTAGGTTGCAAGTTCGAATCATATTTATAACATTTTTAATTTTATTTTTAACCGTTTTAAGTTTATGGGCGGGTCAACCCATAATCCGACCCAAGTATCCATTAATCTCACATATATATCCAAAATAACTACAGCTCTTGACCCGGCAATCTGGACACTTTAAAAATTAAGCATCATTATTTATATATATATATAGGAATCGAACTTATATTCTCTCAATAATTTATTTATTTTTTTTTTTTTTTGTTACTTAGTCTACTTAATGGGTTTATGACAAGTTATTATTTATTGTTATTAATTTATTATTATCTTTATTTTTCAGGTCCACAAATTCTCCTTGTTGACTTTTGTTTTCTATTAAATGTTCTTGAACTTTAAAAAAACATTAGGGTGCATCAAAGTTTTCATGAAAATCACTACTACTATCAAAAGCTCATTAAATTATAAGATCCAAAGAAGGCTTAGCCAACTTATGGATAGACATAACACTCTTGAAGTAGCTTATACCATAAACTACTGTCTATGAAAGAAACATGCTTGACAAGAAAAGGTCTAAACATTGACCAATTTCATGATTAATATTTTACCAAGAAAATGTGAAGAAGTAAGCACACCATTTACGAGTTACAATCCCACCAATCAAGCATTGGGAATATTTCACGAAGTAAGCACACATTTTATCACCTTTACGAGTTTGAAACTAATAATGGATGTCGTGGTGATGGGGGTCAGGTCCTCCTGGACTTAGACGATCCGGTTGTGTGTATGCAACTTTGTTATATGCCCGTAACTTAATAAAGTGAGCTTCAAATGCTTCTCTAGCGATCCCAATTGGCTTGATAGGCCTAGCCGCCTTAGTACTTTGTAACAAAAGGAGTAACATGAGAACATAAACAACCATCTTCATGTAATTAGTCATTTTGTTGATGGTGAATGCTCAAAGACAATATGATCATATTTATAGGCAGTTATCCTCTCTTATGTAAGCTTACATTAGTTGGAGCCATGTAACTTTTATTCATTAATTAAGTTAAAGAACAAATTTAAAATATCAAATAAGTTGTCCTTTAAGCATGAATCTTGCATGATTTTAAATATGATAGTCAATGTCACTACACTCTTCCTTTCTTTTCTCTTTATGCTTTTTCATGGATGAAGATCACATCAAGAATCCTTTCCTTCTCCATGCAAGACCAGAAATAGGGCTACATCGATAGTATATGATTATGAAGACACGCCAAATCATCCATGATCGAAAAACTTAACAATTAAGTGTTTATGATGAATCGAAAAAGAGAGAGCAAATTAAGGTTTGGCTAGCAAAATGAAAAAGGTGGTGCTGATGAGAAACCGCACATGCATTGGCTAAGGACTTTCATCGCTTCGTCGGCTGCGTCTTATTCAAATCATGAATTGGATTGACACGGATAAATCCAATACAAATGAGAGAAGAAAATTTCCATTGGTGAAGTTCAATAAAAAAATAAAAAGAAAACAAAATAAATTGATCATCTACCAAGCTCATTGTCATTATCCTTTCTAGTGCTGTGAGATCATAAGCAGCATTATAGTATTAAAATCACAATACAGATTTGTATAAATCTCTAGTCATCGTATTCGGGTCGTCGTTAACATATAAGAGAATTACATTACATTACATTATCTCGTTCGAAATATCTTTATGCTCTAATACATTACATTATATTTAGCATCATTTATAATCTTTGCTTTATTGCTTTGAATTCATTTTTTCAAATATGGACATCCTTATTAAGAAAAGTTTGTAGATAAGTATAAAATGAAAAGAATGAGGTGTCAATGACTTAATTTCATGTAAGCTACCAGACAGTGGATACTTTTAGCTTTTTCCTTTTGATGTTTTGCTATAAATACAAAAGGCACAGAATTTCATTTCAATCTTGCTACTAAATCTGAAAATTGATTTGATTTGTTTATGTTGATTTATGGGTCCATATAAGGAATAATTTTGTATTATTTCAAATGGTTACATTAGCTGATCAATACTAGTATGATATATTTATTAGTGGTAGATTAGCCAAAACTTTGTCTTGATTTGCTCCTGTTTTGATTTTGTCGTTTTGCTGAAGAACATTTTATGATTTTTTTTTGAGTGGAGACTCAAAGTTTAGTACAATAACTGATGTTTGTAAAGTTATACTAGTCTCATACATATACCATTTTTTAATGTATTTTGTGGACTTTGCAAAGAAATATTATACTGAAATTAAAACCAACACAGCTAGGTATGGCAATAGGGCAGTACGGATGAGAAATGCATTTACCATCCCATCCCATCCCATTCCGTCCTATTTTTATTTCGGGAATTTTTTTAATATCATCCCCGCCCCATTCGATTTTGAGGAATCCCACAGGGCACCATTTAAAAATTATATAAACAAATGTTTTAATATAATATATATTATTATATATTGAAATTTTATATTATTATAAAGAAATAAACTTATAACTCTTATAAAATATAATTAATAAATAAATATATAGGTGATTTTATATATCTAATTATGTTTATAGTGTTCGGAATATAACCGCAGTGAGATCGAGTTGGATCGGAACGGGAAATACAAATATCATCACTGCCTCATTCCCGTTCGGTTTTGGAGAAAAACCGTCCCAAACAAAACAATTCGATTCGGTTACCGCGGGACAGGAAATACAAATACCATCACCGCCTCATCCCCGTTCGGTTTCGGAGAAAAACCGTCCCAAACAAAATAATTCGATTCGATTACCGCATGACTATTTTTAATTGTCATCCTTAAAATAAGGATACTTGAGATGTCTACTAATAAACTTGCAAATAAATCAAAATTTGATTAATGAAAATTATATCTAGTTTCATAGTATATAAATTTGGTTAAAATGCATATAAATTGTATATATATATATATGATATTGAAAAGTAATTAATTGTTATTTGGATGATAAGCTAATATGACTGATAATTATATTCTATGAGTGATTATTAGGTTTTATTATCTTTTTCTTATTAATTATCTTGTCATCATTATTTAGGAAGAACATTATAATTTTGGAATCATTATATCTCTCTTTTATTTTTTATTGTTTTTTATACACATTGTTTATCATTATTTTACATGGAAACAAAACATTTATTCTAACTTTTAAATTTATTCCTTTTTTTCTTACATATTTCAAAACATTCTATTATTAAAAAAAATCTTAAAAAAGTGAATATGTTACAGATGGCTGAGTATTAGTAAAGGGAAGAAATTATTAATATGAAATTCATTAATATAATAAAGAAATTTATTTTTTTGGAATAAAGGAGAGTTATGAATCCCACCTGACTCACCGATTAAACTAATAAAGAATTACTAGTTCATGTGTTAAAATATATTTATTTTATATCTATATTATAATAATCTATATTTACAAAAGATTTTTATATTATAAAATAATTATTTGAACTTGAACATGGAGATAAAATTGTATTAATTGACCTATCTTTTAATAAGCTTTACAAGCCTTTATTTTGCCTTTGAGTAAAAAAGAATATTTTGTTGAAATAATTTATATGAATACAAAATGCAAAACATAAAATTTTAAATATTAATATGCATTATTTTATTATGCTCTCTTGTGGGATAGTTTAGTAAGAAGAACACAAAGTTTATGTTTGCAACCTTGTTCTAATACATTATTTTTAAAAATATTTTTCATTTTGTAGTCAAGAAAAAAAATAATTCTAAAAGTTAGGTCATTCAAAGTTTGTAAAAGAGTATAAATGAAAGAATGAGATATTCATGACCTAATTTCATGTAAGCTACCCTTCATTGGATGCTTTTAGCTTACCCAGTATCCCTATAAATATTTAACCTTACATTTTCTTTGATTGGAAATTAATTTTTATAGTAAATTTTGCTTATCATATATTACAAATGTCCAATATTATATTTGCAATACTCATTTAACAGCATATTTAGTGACATGTTTTCGGGTGTTTTCAAACAGAGTCATTGTTTCATAAAACAGTTTCGACAAAAAGGCACATGATGTTTTCATATTGATACAATAAGAGGGAGCTTTATATGTGGAAGAAGATGTACATGTAAATCTTTATAGTTGAAACTAAGTTTTGACATATTTCACAAGACATTGAGTCAGTTCTAGTATATCGATATGCAATTTGATAATAAAGTCTTTTACCGTTTCCTTAACAAGGCAGAAGAGGAACAAGATGGAGGATAGTGTTGAAATAATCCAGGAGAACACGAATGCAGGCATAAAACTTTGAAGATCCGCGCTATCTTTTTGTATGTTCCCTAAGATTGGATAATCTAGCAAGGGAAAAGCAACCCACGTTTCATGCAATCTCTGCAAGATATTATTATCCGAAAGTACTTGTATAATCGGTTGGTAAGACGTGTGACCTGATTCTGTAATGCATTCATCGTGTACCTGCATGCATTTTTTGAAAAATTATTAGTATTATAAAAACTTACTATTAAAAGCATATCAAATGTTTGCAGACCTGATGTGTATTCATAAATCCCAGTCCCACAAATCCACTCGTGGAGTGTAGGAATTTTTTGGCAAGATTTAGTTCTAGAAATGAAGCTGAGATGTTTTTGTTCTTAAACTTCTTCAATGTGTCTCCTATGTTGGTTATTTCCTTGAGATTTTGTGTCTTAAACCCGAGCACTTCTTTCACAAATGGTCTTACTAAACCGACTTGGAAACCAACTTTTGCATTTTTTGCTTTCAGCCACTCAATGTCCATCACATCTGGCATAGTCCTAGTCGGATCATTAACCATGGAAATGAAGGTTGTAGTGTAGCTTTGAGTTAAGATAACCGCCACAAAAATCCATGATAAAACAACAACTCTTGTGTAATTCCTACTTATTCTATCATCTGCAAAAACAAACGAAAAACAAAACTAAGATCTTTCTCAAGTTTATTTTGCAAGAGAAAAATATATCATACCATGGCTAGAAAAAAGACAGGAGAACATAAAACACAACACATTGGCTAGTTGGTCACTCCATGACCCACCAAATTCAGGGTTCGAGTGACGCTCCATTAGCCAGATAATGAAGGTCGTGTAAGAGAATGTTGCAGCTGTTACAAGCCACATTTGGCAACTGAATGGCTTGAGAAGCACCGTTAGTCTGTTGGGGCTTTGATTCTTCACTGGGAGTATCATTGCAAATAGTGAGTGAAAATCATTCTTATCCTTGGAACAGTTGCCTGGTATTTCTGTTTTACCTATTTTCACTTGAAGGTTCTTTAAGGCAAAACAAAAGAAAATCACCCATTGTTAGATAACTGAAAAAATAATTACATGGCCAACACATACACTTGCTACCTATCATCCATGTGATAGAAGAAAATTGAAAGAATATTGGTTTCAATACAAAACACTTTTGTATATGGATTTGGCAACAATAAGTTGTTATTTTATACACACCCAGATACAATTGGTATGATAGGTGTGACAAGTTGGATACACAAGAAATTGTGCCACCTTCAATAGAATTCTATCGAATTCTGATTATCATCAAACACCACCAATGGTTGGAAGAGCAATTCTATCTTCAAATATTTCTTTTTAGGTGTATTTGGATATGAATTTAGATGGAACTAAATTTAGATATAAGAAACCCTACTGAAATAGTGTTGAGAACTTATGAGATGTATTGTATACGATATTAATGGTCTCAAAATGCATACCTTCTTCTGTATAATTGAATACTTTGAGTGTCACGTCCTAAAATCACGCTTTTCTTGACCGAGGATTCTGCGGTCGTGACCGAGATCTACAACCGTGGATGATGGCACCCAGGGCCGAGTGGTCCGACCGATGATTCCGCAAACAAGGAATTATCAGACAAGTACTTTTCTATACGCTTTCTAAAACCCACACAGTGCTATTATTCATGTATTTTATATAAACGATGCATTTGGTTTCAAAGCATGTTTTCATTGCAAGTCCATGGTTTTCTAAAAAATGATGGTTTTGAGTTAAGGGCTATGGAATCTAAGAGATAATCATGGAGTAATTGACGGATACGAGAGGATGGTCACGCAGGATGAGCTCTGGTGGTCCGATGCTCTCAAAATGGCTGGAGGAATTGACGAAGGGATGCCCACCCCGGAGGATCAGCTCTCCGGGTTAAGGACCCGAATATGTGCTCAGTATGCAACTATGCATGATTGATTGATGAGATACCCTTAAAAACCCTCATGGATGCAATGCCTTAAATGGTTTTCTTATAAATGTTTGATGGGTCCGTAGACTCACTATGCTTGTGTGGTGTAGGAATCCAGCCAGCGGATTTTATGATAGGTGAAGGAAGAGTTGGAGCGGAAGCGTGGTGTTGGAGATGTGTGTGGAAGGAGGGACCGAGACCGTAGGACCGTATTTTCTATCAACCTTTTCAATGATTGGGTCAGATAAGCACCCTAGAGTTTCCGCATTTATGTTCGAAATCAGGCTGATTTAGGTGCATGAAAGTAGAAATTTAGGGCGTAACATTGAGGATTGTAGCGATGGAGGTGACCAAAATGAAATTGGTGCAAATTGATGAAGGTAGTGGTCATTTTATAATGATATATAAATGGTTAATATATTATAATAGGAAAATAAGAGATTAAAAAGAAGATAAAAAAATTATATATATTGTATAATATATATTTAATATTAAAGGAGAAAAAAAGAAAAAAATAAGATTAATAATATAATATTATTAAATATTAAAAAATTAGGGCATGTAAAAATGGGGAATATGCGACTGCACCTTACCTCAGTGTTAAGGCGGAATTTGCGGAGTTTGCCGGTTCGAGCCTCAGTCCTGACCATCGTGAATATATCATTCATCATGGTTTGATTCTTATTCTCGTCTTCTTCAAATGGGAAGATGACTCTCTTACCATTGAATAAGCTGTCAATATAACAGAAGATTCAAAATCATTTAAAACACAATGATTAGATATTTATTACATGACCAAAACAAGTAACCTTGCAAAAGGCCCTTGAACATCAGAGTGTTGGCAAACAAAGTTTGGGATCTTTTGGGTATTCATATTTGATTCTTCCAAGTTACTGCAAGATCTAAATACATCGATGGGAGTGAATGAAACTGTTTCTGGATTCAATGAAGGACTTGCCTTCAAACTATTGACTTGAAGATAGAAGAGAATCATTAGAGTGAAGCAAATGGTTTTCATGGCGATTTAATAGGATATAACATAAAGGGGTATTATTCAATTGTGAAATACTCCTAATCCCAAAAAATTATATAGTACTGATTGTTTGTTGATGAAGAACTTTCTTTGTAATTCATGAGGAACTTTCCATATTCAGACTGGAAATTGATCAGCTGAGAAGAAGTCAAGATTCAAGACTAATAAGTTTGACAGTTAACTGGAAGGGTTAATTATGGGCCCATTTTGAAATACCTAGCAACTTAATATGAGCATGAGTAAGTAAATTTTATATCATTTATTGAATATAGTTTTTGGTTTAAAATTTTACAACCAACATTGAAGAAGAAAATGTGAGGAAATTAACCCTTGATAATATTTTGTTTTAGATATTTTTAAATGTAATACAAGTCAATCAACAAGCTTACATCATGTGAACTAAAACACCAAGAATAAATTTATTATTGTTTGTAAATGTACAGTCTAATCAGGTAAATAATGAATTGTTTGAATTATGGAAGAATGGTTATTGATGGGTGCTGAGACCCTGACTTGAACCTTGGCTCGACTTGAACCATATCAAACCTGTTGGTTACAAGTTATTGACGGTCTCTAGATATGGCCAAACTTGACTTCAGAATGGTCTAGATCTGTATATGGTGTAGAGATATCAAAAGTGATTGGCTGCAACTCATCAGTATAACTTTCAAACCAACTTTAAGGAGTCATCAGCAGAACCTTCAACAGCTACTCTCGAAACTATGTACTCCTTAAAGTTGGGCGATTCTATACTCATAGGCTGCAACCCATCACTTTTGATATCTCTAACCGGACTTGAGAGTAAAAAGATAAACGAATGCTTAAGACGACACAAGACCGCACTGACATGCTCTAGAGACAATAACGAGCTTACACCTTGTCAAAATGGGATCCAAGGGTAAAGCATGCATGTCCAACACAATACATGATCACACTAATCGTGTGTTGTTGGCAGCCTCTTCTGGTGTCTCGGCTTGATTCAGCCTCAGCTCAAAATGGGCCATTGAATAAAAAATACAAGCTCAACATGCTTATGTTGCTGATCAGCCACACGTCCTTGACAATCTTTCGAATCACCCAACCAGGACCTGGTCTGGCCTGTGTAGAGTTGTGCCCAAGAATTATAAATAAATACCCAATATGGTACAAGACTACTCTAACTTTGTTGTTATTTGTTGACAGACAACATTGCATTAACAGTAATAACCCGGGCTTGGACCGAGATGACTCATGTTTAGGCTGAGTTTGCCCTAGCCCGTGTTAAAATGAAATTGTACAAGGGTGAATTCCATTGAAATTTTTATTTATTACTTAAATTTCAACAAAACATAAGACATTGAAATTGGACCAACACAAACATAGTCACCAATCCTAAGGAAGAACAACAGTGCCCTTGTTGACATGATTAGGAAACCTGAATTTAGGGTTTTGCTCCAAGAATGGTGGAGATGTTTGATACACAAGTGAGGCTGCCCTAATCAGAACCCCAGCTGTTAACCCCCATATTACATACTTCTTCTTACCATCATCACTTTCATAGTCGAAATAGTGGATCAGATACTTATCTCCCATCCATTCTCGTTCCTCTGACCTCCTATTCTCATCCTGAAACCAATCCAAACCAAACCAAATCCAAATCAAACCAGTTTCATTATCCACTACATAGTTAAAGACAAGATACAATAGAATTTAGAAAAACCTTAATAAACATTTCCAATGGAGCATCAAACAATTCATCTACTTCATCAGCATTAATGGTGGGCTTGAATTCTTTTATATCGGAAAGTATGCCAATCACAGGGATTACTCTTAACAGGTGCTGCATACACAATCAATCCATATCCGGTTCTTTAACAATACAAATAATGTCCATACCAATTCATCAATTTCAAAACTCCATTACCTTAGACAAAAAGGGTTCGAGACAAGTGACTACATTAACAAGAGAAGGGTCCAATCCAATTTCCTCCTTCGCCTCTCTTGTTGCAGTTGCAGCATCATCAACGTCTCCTTCTTCTTCCTTGCCTCCAGGAAGTGACACTTCACCTACAATTATCAAAAGATACCCATAAACAAAACGCATATATAAAACCCTAACAATGGCCAGAACATGTTTAATTGAATGATCATGACCTGAATGAGTGGAAAGCTTAGAAGAGCGTTTAGTAAGTATGACACGAAGATCGCCTTTTTCTCCTTGAAAGAGACAGATTAGAACCGCCGCCTTCTTGGGTCGGAATCTATCGGGTTTAATTGCAATTGGGGTTGCTGATTCAACAAAACCAACCTGAGAAACAACTTTTCCGGTATTCTCCTCGACCCTTTGTTCTTCGTAATCAGATGATAGATCAGGAATTGAAGGAGCCTTGTAGAGTCGGAGCTGACGAGTTAAGGCTGCGAGATTTCCGGATGTGAGGAAATTATTTGGATCCTTTTCGAGCTTCAAGACAGAAGAAGTTGAAGAAGATGAAGAAAATGGTAATGATGCCATGGATTACTCCTTCCTTTCTTACCAGTCGAGCATCTCCAAGAAAATTCCTTTCGAATTCAAAGATCAGTCTTTTTTGCACTGTCGTGAAGAAAATGTCGGTGCTTCAATGGCACCCATTAAATTAAACATTTTTCTTGTTGGTTTTGATTTCATTTTTAACATTTTATTTGATAACATTGTGTATTTGAACATAGTCATGCCTATATTAAGATAAATTCATAGAATTATTCTTATAAGTGGTGTTGGAATACAATTTGTTGGTACAATATATTAAAAAAAAATTATCTATACTTTATACATTAACGAAATTTTATATACCGACGAAATTTTGGTATAAAACAAGTAACTTATTATGTTATACCGAGATTTCGATACGACAATGATATTATACTGTAAAAATACATTTTATCGATAATTTGTCGAGGACAAACGAGAAGCGATCAAAGACAGCAAAAATGATTTATTCTTTATTCGAAGAAAAATATAGTCTAATAATAAAAATGGTATTGAAGTTCTAACAGGACTTAGCACCCAAATCATTTAGAAGAAATAATTGGTTATTTTTTTCACGTGAACTTCATAAAAATTCAACTTATTTATTTAAAAATATTATTTAGGTATATATCGAAATAAAAAAATTTATAAAACTATATCTATATCTACCAAAAATTTAGTAGTGATATGATACAATACTTTTAGTATTTTGTAGTACGGTATTTCGATGCACCAAAAATATTGATAAAATGTCAAAACATATATTTATTTATTTCTTACTATCACATAAAGAACAAAGTCTTAAAGGGGATTAATATTTGTTGCCATATCCTTTGTATTTGCCTTAGGTGTGCTAGACTAAGTTGAGTTTGTTCTTATCTCCTATTTTCCTCTTTTTGGGGGTTAATAAAAAAAGTAAAAATGAACTTGGACAAAAACAAAATAGACTTGGGAAATTTGATAATATGACCCTAAAAATATGAATATTTTGAAATTTAACCTTATTAATTTAGTTTTTGTTTTTTAATCTTTTTTTATAAATTTTTCCAATTTTACCCCTCAATAACCTTTTTGTTTTTTTTCTTTTTTCTTTTCTTTTTCTTTATTTTCTTTTCTTTTCTTCTTTTCCCCCGCTTTCCCCTTTCTCCCTTTCCTTCCCCCGACGACCGTTGCATTTCCCCTCCCTTCTTCCCTTCCGTTCTTCTTCTCCGTCACCTCCCTCCCCAGGTCCCCTTCTTCCCTTCCGTTCTTATTCCCCGTCAGCTTCCGTTTCTCCGACGCCAAGCTCCGCCGACGTTCGCCAAGAAGCCCAACCCTTCCAGCCAGCCTCTTCGTCGATCGCCAAGCCGAACTTCCAGCCAACGAACGATTTGAGGTTAGTTTAGGTTTATTATTTAGGTTTATTGTTTAGGTAATCTTAGTTTAGTTTAGGTTTATTGTTTGAAATGCTGAGAATGCTGAGAATGCTAAGATTGATATAGTTTGAAATGCTGAGAATGTTTGTGAATGGTTTGTGAATATTTGCTTTGCATGTTTTGCTTATTATGAATGATAAGAATGGTATAGAGTTTTAGGGTGGTGAACATTAGGGTTTTAGGGTTTTAGTTTAGGTGGATTAGGCGTGGGGGTTGGGCGTTAGGCGTGGAAGTTGGGCGTGGGGAGTGGGTTTGGGCGTGGGTCTTGGGCGTGGGGCGTGGGGGTTGGGCGTGGGCGTGGGGAGTAGGCGTGAGGGTTGGGCGTGGGGGTTGGGCGTGGGGGCTTGGGCGTTGGGCGTGGGGGCTTGGGCGTTGGGCGTGGGGGCTTGGGCGTTGGGCGTGGGGGTTGGGCGTGGGGCGTAGGGCTTGGGCGTGGGAGTTGGGCGTTGGGCGTGGGAGTTGGGCGTTGGGCGTGGGCGTTGGGCGTTGGGCGTTGGGCGTGGGCGTGGGGCGTGGGGCGTGGGGCGTGGGGCTTGAGCGTGGGGCGTGGGGCTTGGGCGTGGGGCGTGGGGGTTGGGCGTGGGGGTTGGGCGTTGGGCGTGGGGGTTGGGCGTTGGGCGTGGGGGTTGGGCGTTGGGCGTGGAGGATGGGCGTTGGGCGTGGGGATTGAGCGTGGGGCATGGGGCTTCAATTATTAATATGATTTTATTGTTTTTGATCAACCAAACATTGTGTATATGATTTTAATGACTGTTTTTGCAGATGGCACCAAAGGAAACCATTCTCAATGATTTTAATGGCCGTGTTTCATGGAAATCCACCGGTCCTAGCTTGACAAAGATAAAGGAGAGGTTTACTCACCATGATCTTTTGGATAGGGTTTTGCAGACCCAATTCAAGTCTATATTCCAAGCCCCGACATTATTATTTTCAGGAACCATACTCCATCAGATGCTTATCAGAAAAGTCAGTTCAAATTCGAAGGAGATAAAGTTATTGGTCAAAGGTAAGGAGGTCTGCTGGGGCATGAAGGATTATGCATTGGTGACAGGCCTCAACTTTGGCAGATTTCCGTTGGTGGAGGAGGTTGAAGAATGTCCACCCCTTGTCCTCAAATATTTTAAGGGTAAAAAGGATGTTAGACTGAAAGAGCTTGAAGACCTTTTCGTCGGATGCTCTGATAAGGAGGATTCATGGAAGATGGGGCTCATATTTCTCATTTACCAGTATCTGTTCGCATCTGATAACAGGAGGAAGATAAGTTTAAGAATCTTTCACATGGTGGAAGACATGGAGATGTTCCTCCAATTTCCATGGGGAAAGGTGTCCTTCGGAGCTACCTTGCAGGGTATTGACAAAGATATCAAATACCTCTGTGGATTATATCTCTCGAAGAAGAAAAACTGGAACAAGAAAGGCATATGTGATGTCGCTTATACTATACATGGGTTCGCACTAGCAATCCAAGTGTGGACCTATGAGCTTATCGATACATTCGTCCCCAATTTTGCTGAAAAGACACCGGAAGATGATCTTACAAGCCCAAGGATAGTGCTCTATAAATCTTTTAGGAGTTATACCGGACCTGAGGTATCTACAGCCATCCAGGAGTGCACTGTTCGAAGAAGAATTCATGAGTCTGCGGAGGAGAAGCGGATGTACTCTGGGAACGACTTTGAAGATATGACAAACAACATTTATGATGAATTCTTTGGATGTGATACGAGGAAGAGAAAGATTGAGGTTTTTGAAGAAGAAGAAAAACATGAAAGGACTCCCAAACCGCCGACCAAGAAGAGTAGACATATTAGTCCCAAGGTCCCTGAAGTTAGTGGTGAAACTAGCCAAGAAAGCTCCTCTCATTCAATCCCTTCTACGACGACTCCTATTCCAACTGTGTCTACATCTTGTGCACCAAATCGAGTGTCTCAAGACTTAACTGCCAAACTTGATGTGCTGATAAATGTTGTGAATGAGATTAAAAAGGATGTGAATGAGATTAAAAGTGAAATCAAGCTCATGAAGGACAATCAACAACTTATAATCACATTATTGGGGCAAAGAAATGAACAAAAGAATGGTAGAGGAGAAGAAAAAGAAGAGGCAGGTACTGCTGCAATTGATACTGAGAAAAGGACGACAAAGAGGAAGAATAATAATCTTACACTTGTTGAGAATAGAACGAAGAGGAAGAATGATGATGTTGATAATGAGAATAGGACGAAGAGGAAGAATGATGAGTTGATGAACTCTAAGAGGAAGAATGACGATAAGATGAAGAAGACTGAGGATGATGATGAGATTACAAGAAAGAGGAAGGAGAGGCGAGAGAGGCTGGCGATTTTGTCAAAGAAGAAGATTGATGATGAGTTGGCCAAAAGAGGAATGCTGAGAAGTTGGCCAAGAAGAGAAAGGCTGAGAAGAGGAAATCGAAAAAGGTACACACCCACACGCCCACTACCCACGCCCACTACCCACGCTCCACGCCTAATCCCTACGCCCAACACCCTACCCCCACTCCCAACGCCCAAGCCCCCACGCCCAACCCCCACGCCCCACGCCTAACCCCCACGCCTAACCCCCACGCCCAACGCCACGCCCAACCCCCACGCCCAACCCCACGCCCAACCCCCACGCCCAACCCCCACGCCCAACCCCACGCCCAACCCTCACGCCCAACCCCCACGCCCAACGCCCAACCCCCACGCCCCCACGCCCAACCCCCACGCCCCACGCCTAACCCCCACGCCCAACGTTCAAGCCCCACGCCCACGCCTAACCCCCACGCCCAACGCCTAACCCCCACGCCCAACCCCCACGCCCCACGCCCAACCCCCACGCCACACGCCCAACCCCCACGCTCAACCCCCACACCCCACGCCCAAGACCTCAAAATGTATATTAATCTCATTTCATTTTTGATTTTGCAGAACGATGAGAAGGAGGAGGACGAGTACGAGGACGAGGAGACTGAGGAGGAGGAGACTTTGGAGAAGGACGAGGAGACTGAGGAGGAGGACGAGGAGACTGAGGAGGAGGACGAGGAGACTGAGGAGAATGACGAGAAGACTGAGGAGAATGACAAGGTATGGTATAGAACGTGCGAATCCCCACGTTCCACAATGTATATATATTAATCTGATTTTTTCATTGTGCAGAATGATGATTCGCCCCCCACGCCAAAAACCTCTCGCAAATTGGTTTTTGATGGCCTAGAGGAGAAGAATGATGATGTGCATGAGAACAAGGAGAACAAGGAGAATAAGGAGGTGGAGGAGAACAAGGAGGAGGGGTAGAATAAGGAGGTAGAGGAGAATAAGGAGGAGGAGGTGGAGGTAGAGGGGAATAAGGAGGTGGAGGTAGAGGGGAATAAGGAGGTGGAGGAGAACAAGGAGGAGGGGGAGAATAAGGAGGTAGAGAAGAATAAGGAGGTGGAGGAGAATAAGGAGGTGGAGGAGAACAAGGACAAGGACAAGGAAAAGGAGGTGGAGGTGGAGGTGGAGGAGAACAAGGACAAGGAGAAGGAGGTGGAGGTGGAGAAGGAGAAGGAGGTGGAGAAAGAAGCTGAGAAGAATGACAAGGTATTGCACCACGCCCTACATTCCAATTCCACAATGTATATTAATCTAATTTTTTGATTGTGCAGGAAGAAGATTTGCTCCATGTTCCAAAGGAGAAGAAAGAGGAGGTGGAAAAAGAGATTGTGAAGGAGGTGATTGTGGAGACTGAGGAGGAGAAGAAGAAGGAGAAGAATAAGCAGAAGGAGAAGGAGAATGAGGTGAAACAATTGACTTCATCACAATTTGTTGGTAAAAGTTTTCGGAGAAAGAAGAAGTCGAAACAATTGGGGGAATACACCGACCCTGGTGGGAAAGGGTTTAAACTAAATGATCCGGTTAAGGTTAATCCTTTGTTACGAATTGACGAGGAAAAGATGAAGGAGTTGAAGAAATGGTTAAAGAGTGATGCAAAGGATTTCAAGGAGTTGACGACTTGCTCTGCATGTCGTTCTTTATTCAACAGATTGCTCAAGCCTCAACAATGGTTACACAATACGGTAAGTATTTCTGTTCTCTATTTTTTTAAACCCCACGCCCACTACCCACGCCCCACGCCTAAGTCCCACGCCCCACGCCCCACGCCCAACGCCCTACCCCCACGCCCAACGCCCAACCCCCACGCCCAACCCCCATGCCCCATGCCCAACCCCCACGCCCCACGCCCAACCCCCACGCCCCACGCCCAAGACCCACGCCCCACGCCCAAGCCCCACGCCCAAGCCCCAACCCCCACGCCCAACCCCCACGCCCCATGCCCACTACCCACGCCCAACCCCCACGCCCCACGCCCAACCCCCACACCCAACGCCCAACCCCCACGCCCAACGCCCACTACCCACGCCCCACGCCCACTACCCACGCCCAACCCCCCACGCCCAACGCCCAACCCCCACGCCCAACGCCCAACCCCCACGCCCAACGCCCAACCCCCACGCCCAACGCCCACTACCCACGCCCCACGCCCACGAATCCTGCAGGCTACGAATTTGACGATCTCATGGAATACGTAGTTGGTGAAGGAAGTAATCCTTGGAATATTGTTGATATGATATATGTACCCTTGAACATAAAGCAGAAGCACTAGGTTCTGTGCAAGATTCATCTACAAGATTGGTGCATATATGTATATGACTGCGAACAGAATATGTTCCCAAAGGATGAATATGACAAATTCTTGAAACCAATGTGTGTAATGGTGCCGTACTTGCTTGAACAGGGGTTCAGCACGAGCGATAAACAAAGGTTTCCACAGATCAAATTGGATGCGATGCCATATTCCATAATACCACACCCAATAGTCTCAAAGACAACCAAAAGTGAGGACTGTGGGGTTTTTACAATTATGCATTTGGAATATCTTACTGCCTCATTGGATATATCAAATGTGGTCACTGAAAATATGAATTTTTTGAGAAACAAATAGGCAGTAAGGTTATTCCATCAAATTGTAGACCCTTGATCTAAATTCAATATAAATAGTTATTTTGTTTGCTTCAAATTTCATTCTAAAATTAGTTAATTATTGTTGTCTTTGTTAGATTCAAATGAATGAGATTTTCTAGTAATATGTATAACAAAACCTTAAATTAATTCAAGTAAATAATATGTAAAGCTCCAACGCCCAAGCCCCACGCCCCACGCCCAACCCCCACGTCCCACGCCCAAGCCCCACGCCCACGCCCAACGCCCACTACCCACGCCCAAAGGCCCAAGCCCCACGCCCAAAGGCCCACGCCCCACGCCCAAAGGCCCACGCCCCACGCCCAATGGCTCACGCCCCACGCCCAAAGGCCCACGCCCCACTTATTGCCTTTGGGCACCTGCACATCAGATCTATTACAACAAAAAAAAAGGCACCTGCACATATACCACCTGGACAAAACTACCATCTACATATATATATATATAAAACATCATATGGAATAGTCACTAATTCAGTTGGTGCAAAAACTTACAATTTAACAAAAAGATACAATTTTACCAAAAGAAATATTGTCTAGAGAATGTGGCAAAGATGAAGATTGTGAAGGTTGTGCCAATTGTGACGGTTGTGAAGGTTGTGAAGGTTGTGACACTTGTTGTCTTGAAGTAGATGGTGCAGGCATCACTGCTTTGCATGTTGCCCTGTTATGGCCTCGACCGCTACATGAGTTGCACCGTCTCTGTTCCT
Organism: Impatiens glandulifera; assembly: GCF_907164915.1. Taxonomy (NCBI): domain Eukaryota; kingdom Viridiplantae; phylum Streptophyta; class Magnoliopsida; order Ericales; family Balsaminaceae; genus Impatiens; species Impatiens glandulifera. Next base: position 9,174,539 of record NC_061869.1, on the reverse strand, counting down.
TACGAGGCTCACCTTGTGATGGCCTACGTTTTGTTGTTGGCCTACCCTTCTTAACCTTGATGGGGGGTTTTAGACAAACTCGTTCCTTGATATTTTCTGGAATATCCCAAGAACCTTCATCGCAAACTGGATAACATGTATCTACATATGCCATACACCACGCTTCAGTTGTGAAAAACCTGAAAAAAAAACATTTAAGTTATATAAATTCAATCTTAGAATTAAACAATGCAATAATTCTCTAACCTTGAGCTGGACTCATATGGAATAGTTTTCCGAGAATGGGCAGCAGCAAGGGCATGTTTACAAGGAAGACCAGATAGATCAAATACCATACAAGTACAAGTTCGAGTTTGGAGATCAACTTGAAAATCATGTTGACCGTCATTCACATGAAACTCGAATCTGTTAAGCGGATTAACGGTGTAGAATATGGCCTTCTCAGCTTGTTCACGTAAGTACTTTTCATAATATTGAGATAAATGTTCTGTGTGGTTAGAAGCTTTTTCTCTTCTATCATGAAACCATTCTTGTAGTGTGATTCGTAAATACTCAGCCAATGTTGATATGGGATATTTCCTAGCATTTCTGCACTGACTATTAAAGCTCTCAGCGTAATTGCTTGTCATTTGATTGTATCGAAAACCAGGAAAAAAATGCACGACTCCATCTCTCCACTCCTATCCCTTCCAGATAGACAGCAATACGAGGGTCCTTGGTCTTGATCTTGTCAAAATGGAGTTGAAACTTTGGCACTGTATATGCGCGTGAAGCCATATCAAACTCATCGTGGCAGTTATCGGTTTTGAATTTGGCCATAATATTCATTTTGATGTGGTATGTGCATGCCGCGTGATGTGCTTCTGGAAAAACAGCGGACAAAGCATTGGCAATACTTGGGTGTCTATCAGATACGAAGACGAGATCCGGGACTAATCCAATTGCCACTCTTAATCGTTGCATGAAATATGTCCAAGAGTTATTATTCTCCGAATCAACAACGCCAAAAGCAAGGGGAAATAGTTGTTCATTCGCATCCAATGCAATCGCAATCAATAATTGACCTCCAATCTTGTGTTTAAGAAAACTGGCATCGACGGACAATATTGGACGACAATACTTGAAACCTCTGATTGAGAAGCCTAGAGACATGAACATATATCTGAAATGGCCATGCTCATCCGTCTGAATGTCAGTTATGGTACCTGGGTTATTCTTCGCCAACATGAACAGGTATGATGGAAATTTTCCATATGATTCCTCCACTGTTCCTCGCACTGCCATTAATGCTTGTTCCCTAGACCTCCAAGCCTTATTATATTTCAGCTTAAACCCATAATTTGTCTGTATGTCTTCCATTATTTTCTTAGGCATGTGGTCATGGTGATGGTCCATATACTTACGTTTGATGCACTCCACAATTACCCATGATGGTGCTTGCCTCACATTCTCTTGCCTCGTCAAAATTGAGCATGTGTGTACATTTAGTAATTTTCGAATCTCAAACATCTCTTGAAATTTCCCTTTCACGGCACGCAACCTCCACTTGCAATTCTCATTCACACATTTCACAAACCAAAGAACTTTTGTTGACTTTTCGATTTTGAATTCAAAATGATTAGCCATCGCATATCTATGCACCCTCAATTGAAGTTCTTTTTTGTTCTCATAAAACGTACCCACTTCCAATCCGTTTTCAAGGGTTAATTGAGCATGTGTTTCAACCGGGATTGGTTCCTCAACATTGATGGATGTTTTCCTCATAGGGGAAGTGGCTGGCATGGGTTCAAAAGGGGGTACTAGCAACCAATTCACTCGGATGAAGAAATGGGACTTGTTGTTCTTCATTTACTGCATTGTGTATGTCATTTTGGGGGAGTGGATCTTCATGCTCAAATTCAGAAACCTCCTCTCTTTGGATTTCATCCGTTGGGTGTGAAGGTTGTGACTTCTCTAGTAAAGATACACAAAGAGGAGTGTTTTTCTCTTGGTGTGAAGTCGAAATATGTTGCACATAGAACATCACATCTTTATCACATCGGATAACAGCAGGAGGAGCTCTTTTAAAAAGACAATTATACTTCACTTTCAACACTAAATCATATCTCACTTTGTCCACACGAATAGCATCATAGACGATTTCAGTTAATTCTTCATATGTAGTATTTCGGGATAGATGCACACCTACTAAAGAATTTGCTTCAAAAGAACTAACACCTTCATCATCTTTCAGCCACTCACCATCATATAGGACAAAACAGCTAACATATAAATTGGAATCTGCAATTGATAGAAATTTAAATGTTAGTGTAGAAAAGAAAACATACCATAAATGGATCGTTGGGCTTGGGCGTGGGTCGTGGGGGGGCGTGGGGCTTGGGCGTGGGGCGTGGGGGTTGAGCGTGGGGCCTGGGGCGTGGGGCAAGGGCGTGAGGCGTGAGGGTTGGGCGTGGTGGTTGGGCGTGGGTCTTAGGCGAGGGGCGTGAGACTTGGGCGTGGGGCGTGGGGGTGGGGGTGGGACGAGGAGCGTGAGACTTGGGCGTGGGGCATGGGGGTTGGGCGTGGGGGTTGGGCGTGGGGGTTGGGGCTTGGGCGTGGGGCTTGGGCGTGGGGCGTGGGGCGTGGGGCGTGGGGCGTGGGGCTTGGGCGTGGGGCGTGGGTCTTGGGCGTGGGGCTTGGGCGTGGGGCGTGGGGCGTGGGGCTTGGGCGTGGGGCGTGGGTGTTGGGCGTGGGGCGTGGGGGTAGGGCGTGGGGTGTGGAGGTGGGAGATTATGCGTGGGGCATGGGGGTTGGGCGTGGGGCGTGGACCGATTTTGACAGCATTTCGTTTACGTAGCATTTCCCAGCATTTCCCAGCATTTCAATCATAACATTAACAGCCATTCAACCATAACGTGAATGAAATGAGATCGATAGAAATGAACGTACCCATTTAGATGGTCTCGTCGCGGGGTCTTAGTTGGGTCTCAGGCGTCGCGGAGCTGTGTCGTTGGCGTGGCGGCAGTTGGTCTCCCTCGGACTACGGTGGCTGGCAGTTGGGGGAAGGGAGGGTGGTGGGGTCGCGGTGGAAAGGAAGAAGAAAGGTGATTGGGGGAATCGGGAATGTTTGGGAAATGGGGGACATGTGGGGGATGGGGGGTGGTGGGGGACCAACGGGGAGGGGAGTGAATGAGAGGAGAGAGGGAAAGGAAAAGAAAAAAAAAGAAAAAAAAAAATTAAAATGAAAAGGTTATTGAGGGGTAAAATTGAAAAAAATTCTAAAAAAAGGTTAAAAAACAAAAAAATTATTATGGAGGTTATATTTCAAAATAGCTTGGTTTTTAGGGTCATATTATCAAATTCCCCATAGACTTTACCTTTGAAAGTATACATATCCTCCCCTTAAAATGTTTT